>NC_046297.1:65923248-66193248 GCF_004115265.2 Rhinolophus ferrumequinum | reverse complement strand
TGACCTTGCTTTGAAAAATATATATAACTAGATGATCCATGGCAAGTTTTCTAACATAGGTGCTGCAGCTGAGCCACAGGGGACTGAGTTATTGGCATCCTAGCCCCTGAGGTAGCTGGGCTGCACTGGGCACCACGACTCCCGAAGCCAGTTGATTCTGAGTACATCACCTCCATCTGGACTCGAGAGTGCGTCACAGATATTGCCATTTGTAAGTGTACCACGGCACAAATAAGGTTGAGAAGCACTGCCCATGAATTCCCCTATTTTCTTACTGGAACAAATCTTGTTGATGTTCATGTGCTAGATTTTTAGTACTCTGTGAGGATGTTGGAAGTGCTTGGAAGGTGGGGGGAAGCATGCATGTGCATACATGAACCCACAAGTGTATACGTACGTACACATCTTTGCCATTATAAGCTCCAAATAGGGCCTTTTGAGGAGTTGGTCATTGAAACCAGGGAAATTATCCTGGTTCTCAGTCCAAAGAATTCCCATGAAGTAACTCAGGAAGAGATACAGTGCAGAAATGTACTATGCTCCTAAGCTCTTTGTTGCTGAGACTAGCTAGATGCTCACCAAATCCATTTCCTTTTCTCCCGGCCCATACAACTAGACTACATTTCTGGGCTTCTTTGTCTTCCTTAGGAGGGTGGTGAGAGGACTGAGCTATGCCTAGTGGAATGGAAGGACGTGATACATGTCACTTTCATGTCTGGTCATAAAACGCAGGCAATTCTTTCAGCCACTTACAGGGCTCAGTCTCGAGTAGACACTGTAGCTTGAGTTCCTGAACTACTGTGTAAAGGAAAAACTCCCTCCCAATCACCTACATCTACCTCAGTGGGTTGTGAGCAAAATAAGTACATTTTACTTGTGTTAAGATGCAGCTTTTGTGTGTTGCTAATGCAACTGCTTTTTGGATAATCTTGGTCCCTGACACCCCTCACTTACTAGCAAAGTCAACCAGTGATTACAGTGGCAATAGCCAATGCCAGCCTGTCCCTAAGGTCTGAAGTTTGGCCAACAGGGTTGATCTCATGACCTCTTCCTTTTTCTTATTCTGGAACAAAGAGAATCTACTAACTTCATGACAAAACTATTCTCTTTTTTCCCCTCAGTGGACAAAAACTACATCCATAATCTTGTATACACATCATCACATTATTTTACATTTCCTCAAAAATAAACAGACAATAAAGGCCATATATGAAAAGCCCATAGATAATATTATACCCAACAATGTAAAACTGAAACCTTCTTCTCTAAGATCAGGAACAACACAAGATACCCACTCTCACCACTTCTATTTAAAAATGGTTCTGGAATTTCTAGACAGAACAATTAGTCAAGAAAAAGAAAGAAAAAGAATCCAAGGTGGAAAGGTAAATTTATCTCTCTTCACAGGTGACATGGTCTTATATGTAGACAACCCAAACATTTCCGTAAAAGAACTGTTCTAACAGTTCATAAACGAATTCAACAAAGTTGCAGCATACAAAATCTGTTGTGTTTCTATATACCAACATCGAGTCACCTGAAAAGGAAATTAAGAAAACAATTTCATTTACAATAGCATCAAAACAGTAAAATATTTAGGAATAAACTTAACTGAGGTGGAAGACTTGTACCCTGAAAAGTATGAATCATTGCTGAAAGAAATCTAAAAAGACATAAATAAACGGAAAGACATCTTGTGTTTATGGATTAGAAGACTTAATGTTGTTCAAATGTCTCTACTTTGCAACCTAAAGATTCAACACAAGCTTATAGATTCAGAGAATGGATTGGTGATTGCGAGAGGTGGGGAGTCGGGGGTGGTGGCGGGCAAAATAGGTGAAGGTGGTCAAAGATACAAACTCCCAGTTATAAAATAAGTAAGCTATTGGGAGGGGATGTACAGAATTGTGGCTAGAGTCAATAATATTGTACTGCATATTTGAAAGTTGCCAAGAGCCAAGCAAACAGATATTGAAGACACAGTAGTAGAAGGTAGATCCTCGAGCTCTTGTTAACAATAAGGAGAAAAAGGCATCATGGATCCTAAATGTCCCTGAAACATCTGCCTTCCTGTCTGTTTACAATAAGTTCCAATTTCTTGAGGTAACTTGTGTGAGTTTTGGTCCTTGAAATCACGAGTCAACATTATTTACATGCTGAGGTATTACTGTTATTAAGTTATATAATGTGCAGCTCAGCACTGAGGGAGATTTACTTTGTTGTTGCAAAACAAGTAGGAGAGCTACAGAGAGCAAGAAATATCTCCTTTGTTACAAGATGGAGGTGGCTGGGGTTGTGGAACCGCTGCCCTGGACAGTTACCTGGACCCAAAATAGACTTTGAGTAGGTAAAATAACTCTGCTGTCTTAAGCCAGTGAGGTTTGAGGTGTTGTCTATTAGCATATTCTATCATATCCTGCTAATATAATTATTTAGGATTTTTGGTTGTTCCAAGCAACAGAAACAGACTCTGGCTATTAAAAGCAAAATATACTATATATTATATTATATTATATTATAAAATATAGAATTATGACAGAATGTAAATTTTTTGGAAGAATATAGGATATCTAACAGAATCATAAGGGAAGCTGAATTCAAAGAGGATACATGTCAGCCCTGGTGATCAAAGCTAAAATGAATAGGCAGTGTGAATCAATTCCAGCTACTTTCTGTCTATTTTGCTGGGTTTCAAATTCCGGTTCCCACGAGAGAATGTTAGATCGGCTTGATTTTGGGTCATCTGTCCACCCTTTGGCCTGAGGAAGGACGGGCATCTTGATAGGCAGTCCCACTAAAATCTTGTGCAATGGGGAGAAATCATCCCCCAATGGAAAATCAAGGTACGTTACAAAACAAACAAACAAGGAACAAACAAACAAATAATCAAAACACCCTAGGAAAAAACAACAGAATCCTACCGCACAACTTCTATTTCACTACAAATTACTGCTTCTGCCTTCGCCCCTAGACGGGTCTTCGTGCCAGCCTGTCCTGACATGGGGTCCTTGATTTTGTGTGACTGGCATTGCTTCTGCCTCAGCTGTCAGGAGCCTGGAAGGTACAGGATGGAACCCCTCTGACAATCATCTGATCTCCTGCTAGCCCAGCCAGCTCCTCTCACATTCCCCTTAAAGGTGGCAGGAGTGTGAATTTGTACAAGATTGGATAGCTGAGGACTAAGGGTGAGGCATAAATATGCACTGACGTGCTCCATTAGTAAGGAGCCCAGCCATTGCAGGAGGCTCTGGGCTGGGAGAATCTTTATCAGCCTGAATGTCAGTTAATGACCACGCAGGACTAGGATTTCCAGCCACATAATCATGCTACCCAGGAAAAACATCCCCAAACAATTAGAATGAAAAATGAGTCTGTTTGTATATTTGACAGCTGGCTAAATGCAACGTTTATTAGCAAGTTAGAAAATTATTCCCTCTTTGCTTTCCAAGTAGGGAAGCTGGTTAAGTGCTACAGTGACTTTTGAGATGATTTTCCTACCTGAATGTTTCCCCCACTCTGTCACGTGGTTACCTCCTCTCCAGAGGTTCTCGGCGAGTTCCCTTTGTGTTACAGGTACACCTGACATCCCCATTTATAGAGACTGAGAAGTGGGTGCTTTGAGAAGGAGCGAACACTGATGGATCAAATGTCACCATTTTCCTCAGACCTGTGGTTCTCAGGCCTGGCCACACAATGGAATCACTCTGGGGGAGTTTTAAAGTCTCTACTGATCCTGGGTTCCACCCTAAACCAATTGAATTATAATATTTAGGTAAAGGGCCCAGGCGTGAGTACTTTTAAAAGTGCCACAGGTGACTCTAGTATGTGGCAGGGTTAGGAAACACTGACCCCAAACAAAGAGGAGCCTGGAAAGGAGATGGGCTGGACATCGGCTATGCTCGGCTGGTACACAGAATTTTCTGGACCCCTCCACACCCTCTGAATAGTACAGTAGTTATTAGTGAGCACTGACTCTTCTTCCTGAGACACACTCACCACAGGGAGAGGAAAAAGAACAGAACTATACTTACTAAACTGTTATGGGGTGCCTGGCAGCACGTTACATGCTCCCACATATGTTATCCACAGTGAGAATGTGGGCTCTGATTGGACCATGAAAGCCCAAGGGAGGGAGGTAATTCCTCTTCTCAGTGGGCAAACGGCCTCATGATGGAAATTGAATGTTTCCTTCCAGAACTTTGAGTCTAGAGCAAGAGACGTAAGAGGCAGGGGAAGCTTCTTGTTTATTACCAGAGCAGTGGCTGCTGGGAGCGGAATGGCAAGGGTTAGGGTACCAGATTGACCTGGAAGAGCTGGTGGCAGCAGGCCCCTCAGTACACCTGTATGCAGAGGGACCCAGGTGTTTATTTTCATCTCTTGGCTTGTCATGGGTCCCGCCGGTCTTCTGAGCCATGCTCTGCATCCTTCTTTTTGATTCTGAGGGTTTGCCTCTGTTCTTCCCAAGAATTCCCTTTCTGCCTTTATCAGAGATGGTTTCTTTCATCTTATGTTTGTTTGTTTGTTTGCAATGAAGAATCTTGCCTAATATTTTATTTATGATTGTAGCACTGATAGTAATGCAAATATTTGATAGCTGTTTGCTGGTGAAAACGTGCTTTTACATACATACAATAACCCTGTGAGAAAATACATTAGTATCAGAAAACACATATAAACTCTTTACCACTTTACACCCACGTGGAGGGCTAGAATAAAAAAAGTCAGATAGTAACAAGTGTTGGTGAGGATATGGAGAAATTGGAACTCTCACACATTACTGGTGACAGTGCGAAATTGTGAAGCCACTTTGGAAAACAGTTGGCAGTTCCTCTAAAGAATTGACAACCTATGTCTACATAAAAACTTTTACACAAATATCCACAGCAATATTATTCACGATAGCCAAAAAGTGGATACAACCCAAATACACATCCACTGAGGAATGCACAAATAAAATGCGGTCTATTCATAACACCTGCCGTGGCCCAGGTCTTCTGCCAACTGTTGAGGACAAGGGCAGGTAAGACCTAGGGGGCTGTCACCCCGAGTGGCAGGGACCTGTTACAAACACAGTTGTCCCACACTATGACTAGTGCAGCCATAACCCTGCCTATCAGGGACAAAAGAAGTTCAGACAGAGGCATCTCAACCAGTTCAGGGATTGGGTTCAGTTTCCCAGAGAACTGTAGACCAATAATATTCTACGATTCATAGAATAATATTGCTATGAATATTTGTGTAAAAGTTTTTGTGTGGCCATGGATTTTTAGTTCTTTAGAGGAACCGCCAAACGGTTTGCCAAAATGGCTCCACAACAATGTTGCTCTCTCACCAATAATGTGTGAGAGTGAGTAATAGGTACCAGAGAGGAAAGGCAGCAAGGATGGATGAGCCCTGGTGGCCACCGACACCGTGAATCCTCAGATGACAGGCTGCTGATGCTCAGAATTCATCTCTATCAATTGGAGCCTTCCCTGATTTAGTCTCCTGAAAAATCCTTCTGCCCAACTCACATGATAGTGGTGAGCAGAGAGGTAAAGTTAATACACGTCACATTAATGTGTCAAAGGCAGAGCAAAACAAAAATTCTGCTTTTGACTTTTCGAGGTAGCTAATGACAGTAGAGAAACACTAGCGTTGGTGGATGGCGTTAGTTAAAGCCACGGGTGATTTAAGAGCTGAATTTTCTGAGGGGAAAATGAGCATTTCAGAGTCTGATCTGTGAAGTAATGATGGTTAAAACACCCTCGTTCGCAAGGAGAAGTACAAGTATGTTCTTTCTAAACTGTTAAGCATTAGGTAAATGTTTGGTGACTCAGCCATCTCTCTGTTCTCTTTTTTTTTCTCAGGCCCTAACATCTTAAAAAGATAAATTAGATCCACCTTCACACTGGTTGTAGAATCTGACTAACGTGTATTCGATTTCAATGTTTCAATCCTATGTAGATTCATGAAAAATAGGAGGGGAGAAAATTTCTTCCTGCCCAATATATTCTAGCAAGGATTTGATAAGCAGAACAATCATTTAATTGGTACATTTCTAGTTCTACTACTGTCAGGCTGAGGCAAGAGGCTTCTTATGCAAATCAAGTGGATTACCAATGATAAGTCAAGACATTGTTCCAACCTTGGGAACTCAGCTCAAAGAGCAAGGTCAAAGACACCAGCTCCAAAATGAGAGAGCACAGAAAGGCGGGGGACCATGCCGAGTTAATGATGTTTAACCTACTTACTACTCTTATACATGAACATAACAGAATATACTATTATCCGTTGCTGTGGTCCAAATCGTGTCCCTCTCAAATTCATAGATTGAAGCCCTGATCTCCAGGCTGATGATATTTGGAGATAGGGCTTGTGGGAGGTAATTAAATTTCAGTTAAGTCATAAGTGTTTAGTCCTAATCAGAGCAAGTTGGTGGCCTTATACAAAGAGGAGCTCTCTCTCTCCCCCTTTCTCTGCGCGTGCACCCAGCAGAAACCGTGGAGCACACCATGAGAAGGCAGCTGTGTGCAAGCCAGGAAGCAAGAACTCACCAGCATCTGACCCCACTGGCACCCTGTTCTTGGACTTCCCGCCCATTCAGTCTATGGTCTGTTCTTATGTTCTCTGTTATTCATGTATCTAACAAGCATTTATTTGGGGGGAATAATAGTCCGTGCTAAACACTACACTGGCCCCTAGCTTCACAAGGGCTACTGGAACCTGGTTTTTTGTTTTCCAGTGGTTCCGAGTTGAGTGAAATGGACAAACATGATTGAATCAGACTCAAATAGAAGTAACAACAAAGAACATGGATACACACAGGAGAGCGTATTTTATTGTACCCGGCAAGGGTCAGGGAGTGCTTATTTGAAGACATTTGAGCTAAAACTTGAAAGATGTCTTGTAGGGAATGAGGGCATACCAGGCAGAAGCAATAGGCTGTGCAAAAGTTAAGATGGAAAAAGGAAACTCGGAAGAAAATTAAAGTGTTTTTATGCATGGAGCACACGGTGGTAAGCAAAGTGGCAGGAGATAAGGCTGGAAATATGAACAAAGAAGGGACTACATCATCTGTTATCAGTGTTCTGGGCTCAGAAGTTTAATTTTACCCTGAAAGTAAATAGTGACTTTTGAAAATGTTTTCCCTTCGTGAATTTTGGGCTTCTTTTGTTAGGTGAATATATATTTGTAACTGTGATATTTTTTGTTAGATTGATACTTTTGTCGTTATAAAACAACCTTCTTTGTCTCTGGTAATAATATCTGCCTTAAAGTATATTTTGTCTGATGTTATGGCTATTTGAGCTCTCTTTTGGTTGCTGTTTCATGATATATCTTTCTCCATCCTTTTGTCTTCAACCTATTTGTCTTTGAATCTAAAGTATATCTTTTATGGACAGTATATAATTTTTATGAACAGTATTTGTTTGTTTTCGTTCTGCCAATCTCTGCCTTTTGATTTGAATGTTTAATTCATTTACAGCTCATATAATTACTGATAAGGTAAGATTTACATCTGCTATTTTGCTGTTTGTTTCTATATGTCTTAAGCTGCTTCTCTATGTCTTCACTACTGCATAATTTTGTGTTGAATGGACTTATTTTGCTGCATGGTTTTAATTTCCTTGTTACTCATTTTTTGCTGTCTTTGTTAACTTCTTTTCTCAGGGGTTGCCCTGGGATTATAATTAACCTCTTAATTTAAAACATGCTAGTTCAGATTAAAAACAGCTTAATTTTAACAGAATACAAAACTTTGCTCCCAAACAGCTCCCTTTCCTCCCCCTTCTTTGTTCTATTACTAATCATACAAATTACATCTTTATACATGTCAAGCCCATCAACATGTCTCTAATTATTGCTTTAAGCGGTTAAATTTTAAATCCGATAGAAAAGTTACAAACAAAAATGAAATTCGTACTAAAGTCTTCCATAATTACCTATGCATTTCCTTTTACCTATGTGTTCTATATTTCTTCATGTTATTCATGTTGTCCTCTGTTGTCTTTTCATTCCAGCCTGAAGGAGTCACTTTAGTATTTCTCAAGGGGCAGGTCTTCTAGAGATGAATTCTCTCAGTTTTTTTTTATTTGGGAAAGCTTAATTTTCCTTTATTATTTTGAAAGATGATTTTGCTGGAGATAGAATTCTTAGTTGATGTTCTTTTTCTTTCAGCACAGTGAATATGTCATCCCACTGCTTTTTGGCCATTATAGTTTCTAATACAAAATCAACTGTTCTGTTAATCTTATGGAGATCCCTTGTATGTGATGATGTACTTCTGAACTCTTGATACTTTCAAGATTTTCTCAGTCTTTGTCTTTTGACAGTTTGACTATGAAGTGTTTAGATGTGGATTTCTTTGAGTTTCTCCACTTATGGTTTGAGTTTCTTAGATGCATAGATTAATGTTTTCCACCAAAGTTGGGAGGTTTTCATACATTGTTTCTTTAAATTATCTTTGTCCTCTTTCCTCTCTTTTCTCCTTCTGTGATTCCCATTATGCATTATGCATATGCATATATGATGGTGTCCCACGGTCCCTTAGATTCTGTTAAATTTTCTTCGTTTTTTTCTTCTTTAATTTTTCACATTGGATAATTCCGACTTTGAGAAACTTTGAATTCACTATTTTTTTCTTCTGCCAGCTCATGTATTCTGTTGAGCCCTTTCTAATGAGATTTTTTATTTAAGTTATAGTTTTCAACTCTATAATTTCTGTTTGCTTCTTTTTTATGACTTCTATCTTTTTGATTGATAGTCTGCATTTGGCTTCCACAAAGATAGTTTCTGTTGACCGTCTTTTGTTCCTGAGTATGGATCATACATTGTTGTTTACATATCTCTTATTTTTTTGTTGTTGTTTTTGAAAACTGAATATTTAAAGTAATATATAACATGGTAACTTTGATAATCAAATTCTCTCCCCTACCAGGCTTTGTCATTAATATTGCTGTTTGTAGTTATTATTTTTGCTGTTGCTGTTTGTTTGTTTAGTACATTTTCTAGACTAATTCTGTAAAATCCATCTTTTTTGTTGTGTGCATGCATGGAAATCTCTACTCAATTAGCTTTGTGGGCAGCTAATGATTGGAAAATGATAATCTTAAATGCTTTGAACCGATAAGTATCCCCTTGGCGAAGGGGTTCTGTATTTGTTAGCACATACCTTCTAAGCTCTGGCAGTTGACAAGACTTTGTGTTTGCACAAAGCCTAAAAGTCAGCAAGAGGTAAGGTATTAGGGTCCTGCACATACATGTGGCCAGGAATATGTCAGAACTTATCAAAGATCCTATGAACATCTCTGTTCCAAGATTTTCATTTTAAGTTTTTGGGCCAGCCTGGTGTTTGCCCCAACAGGTAAGGTAGCCTCAGGCAGTCACAGTGTTAAACAACTGCCTCTGATTGTTTTCAACAAAAACTCTGAGAGTAGGTTCTTTTTTCTTGGTTAATTCTGAGTCAAATCAAATAAAGACAAGCCTATGAATGGGGTGTTTTCCAAACAGGTCAAGTAGTGAGAATTTTTTCAAGGCTGCCATGGAACTGGGGAAAGAGTGATGGGAATAGGGCAGGTTAAAATTTAACAAATCTTGCTGTTCTTACCAGGATTCAGCAATTTTCCTGGAATAAGTGTTCATTGTATTATTGTAAGACTTTGGCTCATTTCCAGGATTTTGCAAAAGTTGCTTTTGAACTTTTTTGCCACTGTTATTTTTGCATTTATGGAGAAATGGAATTTTGGATGTCTTTGCTGTTCTGGAAGTTCTTCTTGTGTACAAGGAAGTTTAGGTGCCTTTGAAGAGACTTAACCAGAGGAATGGCATAATCAGAGTTGTATGGAATTGATAGCTCTGCCCACTTTTGGGGGGTGGGGTATGAAAGAAAGCACAAGACACATGAGGAGCCTTGACATCTAGGTAAGGAGGGACATGGACTGAAACTAAGGACTGTTGGTAAGAAGCACTGCTGTTCTAAGGAACTACAGGCAAAGCTTCAACAAAACGCTTTTTTAAAACAAAACTTTAATGAATTATTTTCCCCTAATGCATGAGAATTTGACCTCCAGTTAGCTGTCCTGTTGTGTTTTCCTTGTATCTAATAAGGGTAAGAATGTCAACTATGTTCCTAGGTAATGTTTCCTAGTTAAAAATATCTTCTAACTGATGAAATGCACCTGGAGAACTATACGTATCTGACTGACATTCTATGGCTTGGGACTACCCTGAGTCCAGTGGCTTTTGTCACTGGGCACATAACTGTGATGATTCAGGAAGCTATTCCTATGGAATTGTTATAAGATATTGATTTTCATGGGACATGACATATTAAATTAAGCCTCTCATACCTGTCCAGTATGGATCTTGTTTTTTGGCCTTGACTCATCATCCTGATTGGGGGATGGGGTGAGAGGTGGTCAAAAAGATAGTTCTTTTCTTCAAACACTCCTGCAGAAGAGAAATGCCTGGTGCTATGGTGCTCACAGCTCTGCTTCCTTCCCTATATCCTTCCAAGTGAATCCAATAGCATGTGTGGATTAGGATGGTGTTATGAATCTTTATATTCAGTGACCCTAACAAGGTGGGGTTTGCAGAGACCCTTGGGATATACTGTGGCATTTATGTAACTGGGAGTGGTACATTCTCACCTCACTGGTCTGGAACTTGTGCTGCCACAGCACTTGCAGACCATCTATTGTGGATATTGTTTTACTTTCTATACCAACCTAACTCATTATTTGAATATGTGTAATCAATCAATAATAATATTATTTGCATTCCAACCTATTCAGCAATAATTCAATCTCATATTTATATATTAGTAAAACCCCATTGGATTGGATGATCTTTCAGTGCTATCAAAGTGCTGCCACAGACATAATCTCATCTTTTTCTCAAATAATATGGAGTTGGCGTCATCATCTTTATTTCCTAGTGGGAAATTTCAGTTCGAAGATGCTTAGTGCTTTGCTCAGTGAGACAGACAATTAATGGCAGATCTATGCTGTGTACCCCGGTCTCTCAGCCCTCAGCGTAGTATTCTCCCCACTGCCATGCAAAACAAAAGTTGTTAGCCATGTCACAGTGAGCCCCAGTGCCAAGGAGAGCCAGTCTAAACTGATTTTGTTTGAGATGATTGTTAGAAAGTGAGACATTCGCCCACAGAGCCAACAGGAAAACTTGGCAGATATTTTGAGGGCTCTTCAACCTTCCTGTTGAAAAAGGAAACTCTACTTCCTCATCAGTTAACACTCATGTCACAGTTTTGGTGAGGGCCTTGTCACAACTGGCAAAGTTCTTTTTCAGCTGAAAGCTGCTCATGCATATTCAGAAATGCAAAATAGAATGTGTGCCCTTAACTGGAAAGAAGTTAATAACCTGTAATAGCTGTCTCTGGCACTCCAGCACTCTTGTGTCTTCATTAAGCACTGGCAAGAGAGGGTGGTTTCTCATGGTAACCAGTTTTGTCTTTTGACGTGTATATATTAATACCATGATGGTTTATGTTTCTGATAAAGGGATGCCTTCTTCTTGGGCTTTTGTTCTTCATCTGAAATTTTAAAAAATTAAAAAACAAACTTGTACTCTTCAGGTGAGAGGGTCTTAGAATTGGAAATCCTGTTTAAAGAATGTTCTCAGTTTTTAGCTGAGGAAACTGAGTCCCTGTGTGTGTGTGTGTGTGTGTGTGTGTGTGTGTGTGTGTTCAGTAGCTAGCACATAGTAAATGCTCAATAAATATTTGTTGTAAGAATGGATAATGGAATCCTCTTCTCAAATTCAGATAGCCCGGGGTATGAAATGGGAGGAAACTTGGATGGCTTAATAGTTAATTGTCATCAGTTATTTGCTAGCATAAGTTGCTTGATAGCATTACTCAACTTTAGGGCAAATTATCTAAAGAGCTGATGTAGACGAGGCTAGTCTTGGTGAATCCTTCTGGTCTTTCATTTTACCAAGCATTCAATAAACATTTATTGAATTCCTACTCTGTACCTTTGTGTATGGGAATATAAATCTGATTAAAATAAAATCCCTGCTCTCAGTTACCTCTCAGTATAATAGGGAATACAGACCACACAGGGGAGAGTGGACTGTGCCATTGGTGGACTTAGTGATGTTATTAACTCCTATACGTGCTTAATATGTACCGAGCAGTTTTCTAAATGCTTTACTTAAATTTACTCACTTAACACTCACAACCATCCCTTTCAGTAGGTACTGTTAACATTTCAATTTATACATCTGGAAAATGGAAAAAAAAAAAAAACTTAAGTAAATTGCTAGAAATAACACAATTAGTAACTGACAGAGCTGGGGACTGAATCTCAACAGTCCGGTTCCAGAGCTTCCAGTTTTCATAAAATACCGTTTTCCGAAGGGGAAATTGTGTTTACTGGAAGATCAAGGAAGGCTTTGTGGATGAATAGAAGCTCACCTAATAAAATGGTAGAGCTTAGTGATTAAAAGCAGTCTCTGGGTTGCACAGACTGGATTTGAATGCTGCCTCTGCTCTTTATTAGCTATGTTTTGGGGGCAAGTTATTTAATCTTATTATGTGTCAAGTTCCTCAACTAAAAAATGGGGCTAACGATACCTACCTTGCAAGAATTTATAAAGATAAACTAAAGTGAACTATATAAAGTAACTGGCAATAGCATCAAATAAATTATAGCTAAAGATGGATTCACAGTGCAGGTATAGATCGGATGACATTCCAGGAAGAAGGAAAATTATTACCAACTTGTGGACACAGACAGAAAAGAGTTGGGTGCTGTGGGGAACAAAGCAAAGAAAGGTTCTCATTGGGTCCCCTAAGTGTACCTAAGGTGAGGGTGAGGTGACTCCAGGGACCCTGTATGTATTCCTTAGATGCCTTGTTGTTGGCCTGGCAGTGACTTTCTTTCCGAAACGGAAGTATTCCATCCCTGAAATGAGCATAATAATATTGGACTGTCATAGGATGTAAGGAAAATGCAAGATCAACTAGGGAAGAATCTGGCACACCTTGGATGCTCAAACTATCTTGGTTAAATCTAAATCTGATCATGGTAAAAGTGCTTGGAAGGTCTAGGAATTAGTGACCATGTCATGTTCCAGACTCGTATTTTCTGTTCTCCTGGTGTCACTCCAGGGGCTTCGGTCAGGTGCAGGGTCAGTGGCTGGCAACGCAGAAAGCCAAATCAGTACTTCTTCAAAACTGGGGAATGACGTGGTTGCTTCCTGTGCTGTTTTCTGTGCTGGCAGAATGACAGAACTGACCAGCTACTTTCTGTGTCACTGTTCCCTGAGGCACTAAATATGGATAGAGAGGAATCTTTTGAAAGTGTGAAGGGAAGACTTCTTCAGAAACTGGCACACAACATATTAGAAAAGACCAGTATTTCCCTTCTTGACCTGCTCATCGATGTCAAAAGACCGTCTGTAGGACACTCACTTCCTGCTTTATCATTACACTGAAGGCAGAGTGGAGCCCCACGCAAACCAACCTGATTCAGTTAAAAGCATGCTAATGCACACACATTGAGCTCTTAAAATATATGATGTGTTGGGCTGGGTTTCATAGATAGGAAAAGTAATGCTGTTTTCAGTCTTTCCAGGAAACAAATCAGGAGAGTACTGTGCAGCCCAGTGCCACAATAGGGATACATTCTGGCCATAGGAAACACAGCAGGAGCAGTTAATTCAGCTAGAGAGTAGGAGGCTTTGGAAGGTAGTATTCTGAACTGAGGAGTAAGAGTTCAAAGGAAGAAGAGGACATGGACACGTGAGGATGTATGTCCAGAAGTAATGACCTAAGCAGGCACTGAGCACTTAGGACAACTTCAGGTAGTTCAGTGGGGCTGTTGATTTGGATTGTTAAGCACAGAGAGGCAGGAAAAGCAGTTGAGAGTTTGGAAATAGAAAATACAGGAACTCCGATTCTCAATATGTGATATAATCTTATTGGCTCACTTTGAACAAGCAGGACTTAAAAGAGAACACAGAGTACACACATACTACATCACCCAAAGCTTGTAGGAACAGCTCCACGTGGGGTAAAGAAATCCGTACTTGAAATCTCTCAACAGACTGGAAAAATTTTTCCAACTCAGCAAGATGAATTCTAATAGGGATTTAACAAAAAGTCTCACTGAATTAGAATCTAAACAGTCAATTGCAGCAAAAAAAAAAAAGGTACTGGAGTCCTGGTGTGTATGTTTGCATACAAATATGCACGTACACACATGTAGGAAGACCTGATATTTTGTTTGTCCATAATATCAAAAGGAGCCAAAAGAGTGATATGGTTGTTGAAAAAGCGAATGCCGCCTTAAGCTACACAGATGGATGGTGGTCAAGTGCATGGATGCGGTGTGATGGAGAGGAAATGACAAGGTCTGGACTCAGAAACACCTGGCTCCACCACCCATAACGTGTGGTCTTCAGTCCATTCTGCAGCCTGTTTAATCATCTGTAAAATAAGGCTGGTTGATACCTACCCACTTACTGGGAGATTAAATATGAACGTATATAAAGTACCTGACGTGTTCGTGCTCAAGAAATGTTAATTTTCTTCTCTACCTGTGTTAGCTCCATTCTTGAATTGACACTCTACAAATTCAACTGGGACATCAGCAAACAAATTAGGAATTACCCAGGGAAAGAAGATTTAGGTGGTCAGAGTGGGGGCTGGACTTAGCACGCTCTCCATATTTTGTTAAAGAGAAAACAAACAAACAAGCCTGAATATGGAAACTGTATATATATCATTTGAGGGCTTTCATGTGGAAGGGAGAACAAGTTTATTTAGAATAGCGTTAGAAGGCACAGCAAACGTCATTCACCCCTGGTCTCCACTTAGTCACTTAGCTCCATCTTCTCCCTCAGACCACAGGCCAATTACCACTGCTTTCCAGCAAGCCTTTCTTTACTACTATATATTCAAAGAGCATTCCTGTGGCTGATTGTTATCTTTGTCTAATTATACGACTCATGTTCAACTGTAAGCTCCGTGAAGGCTGGGGCAATGCCTATTTTCTAAGTCATATGCCCAGCGCTTGGCATGGGACCAGGTGTACAGAAGCCCCTCCCATAGTCCTTGAATGTGGTTCCTGCCCTCGAGCTGTACAGCCCTGTGAGTGGGGCTTCCCAGGATACGTGGATACCACTAAGGGGCTGCAACCTCAGGACAGGTAAAGAGAAGACAGCCCCAAGCCAGACTGGAGCAGCAGAAGCCAAATGATTTATCCAGAGTCATTGATGCCTCCTCATCCAATGGTCCAGCTCTCCACCTCCAATTCGGGCTGCTTAATAAGGCCTTTATCTGACCATGTGCCCATATTGGTGAGCGTTAAAAGGGGAGAAATGACTTTGCCCATTTGAGGGCATTTTCAGAGTTAACGAGGTGCAAAATATCAAAGTGAAACAAGGTCACAGCCCAGGAGAGGCTTCCAGCAAAGGCAGCTACAGCAGGCACCAGAGCACAGGGGGTCTCATTTGATTGGGAGGGCGTCTTAGTCATGCAAATTAATGGAAAGGAAGCCAGAGGGGGTTACCTTGGTGATGAGCAATGATGACAAGGGACTGGAGACATATGGCAAAGGAGGAAATGCAAAGTTCTGTCAGCTTGCAGTGAGGCATAAATAACAGCAAGAGGTCTGCAAAGGCAGATTGAAAGCATCCAGGGTGTTATGTAATCAAGCCCCAGTGAGGCAGAAAGGCATTAAGCATTCTAATGTGCACGGTCTGACACGCCTACTCTGTCCAAAAAGCCTCGGCTTCTGTGGCCCTAAAGACGCAGTTTGCACAGCTAAAACCCCCGTTTTTTTTAAAAAAATGAACTTTTTAAATGCTTTGACCTAAAGTTTGGTTAAATCTCTTAAATACTTCTAGGAGCCATCCCCATTTCCATCCATGCTCACTCATCCATTCATGCTCACTCATCCATCCATTCATTCATTTATTTATTCAACAAATGGTTTAGTGTCTAGCTTGTGCCAGCACCTAGGCTGGGTGGTGTGTCATTTCCTACTGCCACTCCTCATGTTCAGGTCATCTCTCGATGAGGTTATTGCAAGAGTCTTCGCATTTTTCCCCTATATCCAGTAGGATCCACGTTTAATTCTTTCTCTACTCTTCAGCCAGGATGATCCTTCTAAAGTGTGACGCTGGATGCTTTTCTCCCCTGCTGTACCGTACATTCTTTCCGTTTTCTGTAAACAGCATCCACCCACCGGCTCATCCTCTGCCTCACTGACATTTTTGACAATGTTCCATATGAGTTACCATTTATAACTTGTCCTACCTTTTGTGATTCAATTGTCTGGTCAAGGGGTGGGCTTATGTCTTGTTTGGACCAATTAGAGAATCCCACTTTCCCCTGGCTGTAGTGATTGGCTCAGACTTAGGCATATGCCACAAGCTGAGCTGATCACAGTAATTTTTTGAGAGCTAACTGGAGCTAAGACAGAGGCAGGATTCAAGGGGCAAAGGCTCTTTGTGTTAATTTTCTATTGCTGCATAACAAAGTACCACAACGCTAGTGGCTTAAATGCCAATGATTTATTAGCTCACTGTGTAGCTAAGGCTGGTAGGACATGGCTAAGTTCTCTGTGCAGGCTAAAGAAGTCTGAAATCACAAGGCTGAAATCAAGGTGTTGGCTAGGCTGAGTTTTCCTCTTTGGAAAGCTTTGGAAAAGCTTTGGAAAAAATTCACTTCCAAGCTCATTCTTGTTGGGAGAATTTAGTCCCTTACAATTTTAAGACTGAGGTCCGACTTTCCTTGCTGGTTGTCAACTAGGGGCTGCTCTGACCTTCTAGAGTCTGCCTTCATTCCTGGTCATGTGGGACCCTCCATCTACAAACCCAAAACAGTGTGTCAGATCCTTCTCATTCTTCAACTTCTGACTTCTTCTTCTGCCAACATCTGGAGAAATTTGTCTGCTTTTAAAAAGCTCATGTCGTTAGATCAGGCTCACTTGTATATCTCCCTATTTTAAGTTCAACTGGGCTGTACAACACGACCTAATAAAATGTTTGAATTCTGCCTACTACATTATTCTCCTGCTTTTTATAGGTTTTTATAGCTGTGAGGGTGGAGCTTGTCTCCATCATGTGAAGAAATGTGTCTACAAAGCAAGAGAAGGAATCTAGCAGGCACAGAGAGGAAATAAGTGGGGCTATATTGCCTTATGGTGACTTTGATTTCAGTTAGGCCTCTCCATTCAGCTGCCCTCCGAGGTATGGGAGCCAGTCACTCCCACTAACCACTCTCAGTTGGGTTATTGTCAGTTGCAGGAGAAAAACATCCTTACAAATAAACACGCTGAAAACCCACAGATTATTCCTTGTTCTTGGGACAAGGACCAAACATTGTAGGCAGGGCCATGTGGCATCTGGTCCCTGCGTGCTTCTCCACTCTCATCTTTTGCTGTTCGCTCCCTATACACACATGTGTACACACACAACTCACTCCCTTGTACACACACAGACGGGCACATGCATGATCATATTATGCACACATGTACACATACCCTGAGCTGTAGTCACGGTCGAGGCCATGCGTTTTCTTGAACGTGCTGACTTTCTCTTATATAGGCTTTGTCCTTTGCCGCGAAGAGCTCTTCTAACCCCATGCCACCAAACTGATTCCTATGTGTCGTTTTGCTCCCAACTAAGAGATGGGTTCCTCTAGGAGCTTTTCTTGACCGCCCAAGCAAGCTTTTGGTACCTTATCCAGGTTTCCCACAGCACTGTATACTTTCTGCTTAGTATTACACATCATGATTGCAGCTCTGCTGTTTCTCCTAACAGACTTGTGTCATGAAGGAAGGGCGCTGTGTCGTTTACAGTTATATCTCTGGAACTTAGCTCAGTGTCAAACACATAGTGATCACTGAATAAATGTTTGTTGAATGCAAGACTAATTTGGACATCCTATAGCTGGCATCTAATGACAAATAAAAATCTCTACAATTTAGGATATTAGATTTCACCCTGAACTTTATCACTATGTCCTACCTTGGACTCCTTTTCTTAAAATTTCCTGTTGTTCTTGACCTCTTGCCTGAACCCGTGAATATGGGTTTACAAATCTTGGATTTGATAACCAATGCTATTTTCCTCTTACTGGTCTTACTCTGTACCTACCCCCTTATTTTTGCCTTTCTGATTGGGACCAGCTCTGGCTTCTCTGGCAATGTCTTGGCAAAAACACCGCTGTTCTCTCCGGTTTGAGGGTCTAGTCGTGGGCTGATTCACATGGCTGCCAACCTGCAGATTGGATTTGGCTTTGGCAAAAGAGAACCAAGCAACAGCTGTCAGTGCTATCAGCTTCAGTCCCTTTCAACTGGAATCAATGATTTTTTTTGTTTCCTTCCACATGTTTGGTTCCAACAATTTCCAGCCAGTTCTCACCAGGATAGAAGTTATATCATCTCCTTCAGTCCATTTATGGGTGAAGTCTGGAACTCGCATAGCTGCTGAACGCTTGGTATCCAATGAGCCTGAGATGAATTCAAGCGCATGTCAAATTATAGTTCACACTACTCAGTTGTTATTAACTGGATTCTTACAAAGAAATGTAACTCCTTACTGTGTCAAAGTACCATCACACCCTATTATTGACATGTGCTAATTTGACTTATATGTATGTCCTGTCAGCTCCCTGACTGCATGTAAATTTATTGCTGGACAATTTCATACCTTAGAGCTGTGGGATGCAATCCTACTCCTCATGGCTGTGTGTTCTGGAGGGGTCTTGCTGATAACACAGATTTGTACAATCGCTAACTCCCTGACTCCATTGGAAATGTACATCAACTTGTAGCACCTTGGTTCTTTTTAGGTGCTATGTATTAGGCTTCCAGGTAACTCTTTACCCCTGTCCCTTCTCTCCCCTACCCTCAATGGCCAAACCTACAAAAGGCTCATGTATGTTGACCTTCCTGCCTGCATCAGAATTTATTTCACTCCTTTCCTCCTGGGAATATAGTTGAAGATTCAGAATATGTCACATATGATAGCAAATAAGTTGCGACACGGATTACATTGTAACTATTGGTCAAGCAACTTTCTCGTCACTTTTCCCAACAGTAAAAGTAACATGTTTAAACCCAAGACTCTCTCATGTCCCTCCTGATTGCCAATTCCTGAGTTCCACCTGAGTTCTGCCCTTCAAGTCTCGTAGGTCAGTTTTGTCATCCATTTTATACGTTCTTCCATAGATGGTCTTATTTCCTATCCGACTTCTTATTGCACAAATGATTTCAGGCTTAAGTGACTGAGTACTATTGCCTTACAGGGTTCAATCTGTACTGTACTAATTGTCTTATCTTTGCAACAGTCTCTACTTTGTTATTTAATTTCCTTATTTATGAGTGGCTCATTTGGAAGCTTTTTGTGAGTTTATTTGTTTGCTTTTTTTGGTGTGCGTATGTGTTTTACTCTTTTTAATAAAAATCACTTTTAATGAAAACAATAGAGAAAAATCAATGAAACTAAAAGCCAGCTCTTTGCAAGGATCAATAAAATTGATGAAACTCTAGCCATGCTAACCAAGAAAAAAGAGAGAAGAAACAAATTACTAATATCAAAAATGAAAGAGGAGCCATCACTACTGATGTTATGGATATTGAACGGATTATAAAGGCATATTATGAACGACTCATGCCCACAAATTTGACAACATAGATGACATGGATCTATATTTTGAAAGACACAACTACCAAAACTCACACAAAGAAAAATAGATAATCTGAATAAGCCTATTTCAATTAAAGAATTTAAATCAATAATTAATAGCATTGAAAAACATACAAGCTATTAGGGTCTGAATATTTGTGTCCTCTCAAATTAGCATGTTGAAGCCCTCCCTAACCCTAAAACCGTGGCATTAGGAGGTGGAGTCTTTGGGAGGTGATTAGGTCATGAGTGCAGAGACCTCGTGACTGGGATTAGTGTCCTTATAATGTTTTCAACATAATATTAGCACATAAAAAGCAACAGTAGGTAAAAAGAATTATACACCATGACCAAGTGGGATTTACTCCAGGTATGAAAGGCTGGTTGAACATTCAAAGCCATTAATATAATCACCATACCAACAGAATAAAAAGAAATAACATATGATTTATGAATTGATACAGAAAAAGCATTTAACAAAACCCAACATGGCTTCGTGAAATAACACTCAGAAAACTAGGACTAGAATGAAGTTCCTCAACTTGATAAAGAACATCTACATAAAACCTACAGCTAACATAATACATAATAATAAAAAACTAAATGCTTTCTCTGTAAGATTGATGATAAACAAGGATGTCTTCTCTCACTATGCTTTTTAAACATTTTACCAGAAGTCCTGGGTAGTTAAAAAAAAAAAAAGGGTCAAGAAGAAAGAGATAAAACTTTTTATTTGCAGAACACATGATTGTATATTTAGATAATTCTAAAGAATTACTGAAAAAAACTGGAACTAATAAGCAATTGTAGCTACAAAACAGTATAACAAGGTTAATGCAGAAAAGTCAGTTGCTTTCCTGTATATCAGCAATGAACAGTTGAAATTTGATACCGGAAAAAAATATTATTCACACCGGTACCAAAAAATAAAAATCTAGTTATAAATCGATCAAAATATGCGCAGGATTTAGATATTGAAAACTAGAAAAATCTGATGAAAGAACTCAAAGTAGGACTAAATAAATGGAGGGATATTCCATGCTCCTGGATTTTTAACATTCAATATCATTTAGATGTCAGTTCTTTCCAACTGAGCCACAACAGATTCAATGTAATCCCAATCAAAATCCCAGCAATCTATTTTTCAGATATTGGAAATGGATTCTAAGGTTTACATGGAAAGGCAAAATATCTAGTAGAGACAAGACAGTACTAACAGAGTGGAACAAAATTGGAAGACTCACATTGCTCAACTTCAAGGCTTACTGTAAAGTTACACTAATCAAGAGAGCATGGTATTGACGAAAGAGTAGATGCATAGATCAATGGGACAGAAGAGAGAGCCCACAAATAAACCCACTGATATACGACAAATAAGTTCGCGACCTTGTTGCAGCGATGTTGCTAAACTTTTTTGGATATCAGAAGGATTATTCATGATGAATTTGTACCATCTGGACAAACAGTTAACCAAGTTTACTATTTGGAAGTGCTAAAAAGGCTGCATGAAAAAGTTAGACAACCTGAACTTTTTGCCAACAATTCATGGCTCTTGCATCACGACAATGCACCGACAATGCATCACGACAGCTCACATGGCACTGTCTGTGAGGGAGTTTGTAGCCGGTAAACAAATAACTGTATTGGAACACCCTCCCTATTCATTGAATCTGGCCCCCAATATGACTTCTTTCTTTACCTGAAGATAAAGGAAATATTGCAAGGAAGACGTGTTGATGACATTCAGGACATCAAGGGTAAAAGGATGACAGCTCTGATGGCCATTCCAGAAAGAATTCCAAAATTGCTTTGAAGGGTGGATTAGGTGCTGGCTTCAGTGCATAGCTTCCCAAGGGGAGTACTTGGAAGGTGACCACAGTCATATTCAGCAATGAGGTGTGTAGCACTTTTCCTAGGATGAGTTCGCAAACTTAATTGTCAGACATCGTAGAAACATTCCTGAGACTTGCCCGTGATTGCCCATCTGAGCGCAAGAAATTTAAATTTGTGACTGGAGTACTCCGTCTCATTCTCTGACATTCTCCTGCTGTCGAAAACTGTGCGCCTTCTCCTCTCTTGTAGTCTCACTATGGCACCATCTCTAGTGCTCCAAAGCTCCCTTCTGTAGGTACAATGAGGCACTCACTAGGTCAGTGAAGGCTAAGATGTGGAGTAAAATAGGAAGTCTACCAGGGTGGTGAACACTCAGTCAATGGCTGTAACGTCTTTAAAGATTAAAGTAACGTCTTTAAAGATTAAAGAACCGGGGTTGATGGAGCAGGATATGTTGTGAAGGCTTTGGCTCTTATTGCTCTTGAATCTTCCTCTGTTTAGTAAAAATCACCCTGCTACTAATCTCATAACTCACAGTTAGATCACTAATGGCTTAGATATCCTGAAATAACCTGTACAAACTTTACCTAGAACCCACAATATTCTCAGAAGGAGGCCTGCTGGATTGTGCCAATATTACGCGTATCCCCTATTTGGCCACCATGACCCTCATGTGCGATTAAAACGGACATTGATCAAAAGGTACTTCAGGTTGGCTTTCTCCATGAAGTCCCTCTTCATATTCTCCAAAGACAAGATAATACTTCCCAGTAGTTGTGTTTTAACCACTTTTGTTTTTCATCATTAAAAGATAGATAGATACCTTGAGACTCTGGGGCATTGCTTCAAATTGATACACCTCCAGTGCGATGTAAGAAACTATTTTCCTCTTTTTCCTTTTAGCCAGAGGTATTTTAAAATAACCCTTCTACAAAATCTGCCCTCCCAAATATTGGATTTCTCATCAATAGGAATCAAGAATTTTGTGGTTTTATTCTCTATTGAATCCTCAGTGCCTGAAACAATTCCTAGCACAGTATCTGGAGATTTGGCAGAGAATAACATCTCTTACTCAGTGATTTATAAATAGTTGTTGAGTGGACTAATGAATGAACTGCTCTCTGAAAAACTTAGGAAACAGTGTATGATTTGGTGTTTGCCTATCCAGAATATGGTCATTATCTACACATGTATTTAGTGTTCTTTCTTATTCCTTACCCAGAGATGGGGGCATGGGGACTATGGAATTGAGAGTTTCTGCAGTTAATCACCATTCAAATGCTTTACAAGTCCTTAATTTAAAAGGAGAAGTCTTTCTAGATCTTTCCCTTAAAGATCAAGAACCATGAAATTTTATGGAATGTTGTTCACATTCCATTCATAGGGGCAGAGAGTATCACTCTTGCTTGAGACTTTCTTTTTCTAGTCTTCTACACTTCACATATCAGGGAATCTCGAACATTGTAATTCCCAGGACCCAGTTTGGGAGATGGGCATATAGGTTATAATTCCTGAGAAAAGGCAGGGATTTGTAGGTGTTCCTCAGCTTATCATTTCTCATTGAGGAGGCTTCTGCAAGTGGGACAAAATGAATACGACCTCTGGGTTCTCTGAGCCCTGAGGCTCCTAACTGTGCTGGGCTAGCCTCTGAAAACGTTGGCGTTTGTTACAACAAACACCTCCATCCTCCATATATTTCCTGGGTCTGGAGGCTAGTCAATGAATGCTTTTTCACTGGTTCCAAGCAAATACCCACTGAGGAGTTACAGTCAATAATAACAAGCCTAAAACAGGGGCAGGCTTTGTTGTTCAATCTGCTCCAGTCTTAAACTGACCACTTCTGGGACCCACCAGACATAGGTGGCTCTCTCCTAGCAGCACAAAGGAAGGGCTCGTTTCCAAGGCCCTTGTATTCATCTCTAATCCTCTGCTTTGAGCTCCTCAACCTCTAGGGTGCCAGGGTGGAGTTGTCCTTCAGATAGCAGTCCCTTTGCATGTGTCCCAGGCTACCTCTGAGATAGCAGATCAAAGAGGGGTTGTCTGAAGGATGCAGAGGAGATCTTGAGAAGTCCTGCAGAGACATACCCTCAGCTCGCCTCCTAGTCTGTAACACTGAAGTTCAAGACTCACACATTGGCGTCTCTGCTGATCTGTGGCTCATGGAAGGGATCTCGGGCTTTCTTTCCTGAGTAGCTTCAACCACCGAAGAAGTTGAGTCATTTGATTCAGCTAAGAAATAAAGACATGTTTTACGCAGATTAGCCCCAGGTGATGCTTGCTCTAAATGGTCCTGTGAAAATCTCTCCATCATGAAAACTCCAGCTCCAGGAAACAGACACCTTTGCAGTATGTACTCTCATAGGATACGGCTCCCAATTTCTTCAAGCACCTGTTGGCTCAGGTTTTGTGGATTGCCTTCGAGACTGGGCCTCTTGTGGGTTCCATGAGCCTTTCCTTGTTTCTCTGCCCCTGATGCTGGCACTTGTGTAGCATCTTGGCACTAGGGCCGAGCATCCTAAAAGTAGCTTTACAGTTTGATAATGTTGTTTCCCTTCAATAATGAGAGACATAATTTTCCTAATAATGGTCCCTGATGCTGATGTCACCTTTTGGAGCTTGTTGTAGGAGGCTTCCGATCCAGGGCCCAATTCCCTGACTATGCTAACTATGTATATTCATCTAATTTTTCCTTCCGGAATTAAAAGCTTTTTAAAATACGTTGTATGTAGGGAGGTGAATGTGCAGATCAATTTCGATTGCTGGTCCACCCATCATCCACCCTTTCTCAGGAATGTGATTAGTCTTAACAGGGTGTCAGCTCATAGAAAATCACGTAGGACTCATTATTCTGTTGATGCATGGAATTTGAAATTGACACTTATGCTGTGTCATACCATTTCCTGGTCTCCAAAACCACTAATAGATTCTCTTAACACTGACTCAGTATAAAATAGATTTCTTTTCATTTCTCTGCCCTATTTCCTCCCACTTGAATGATTCAGGAAAACTAGGAACTATATGAATCACGTATTAGCAAGACACACACCTCAAAAAGTGTCTTGGAATGAGCTCACACAGTGAACAGGATGTGTCTTCCCCACGGTCTGTCCATTCCAAAACAGAGAGGGGGCCCCTGACCTCCCTCCTATTCTGCTAAATCTGTGTATACAAGAAAAAAATGAAAACAGGTGTTTAACGGGAAATTTGTACATGGTTGTTCATAGAAGCACTATTCACAATAGCCAAAATGTGGAAACAACCCAAATGCCCATCAGCTAATGAATGGATTAAAAAAAACACAGTGATATATTCAGACAGTGGAATGTTATATAGCCATAAAAAATGAAGTACTGATACATATGACAACATGAATGAAAGCATTTCAAGAAAGCATCATGGGAAGTGAAAGAAGCCAGACACAAGAGGGTATATGTTATCTGATTGTGTTTATATGAAATATCCAGAATTGGCAAATCCATAGCGATAGAAAGCATATTAATGGTTGCCAGAGAATGGGGGAACGAGGAATAAGTACTAAATGGATAGCGGGATTCCTTTTGAAGTGATGAAAATATCCTGGAATTAGGTAGTGCTGATGGTTGCAAAACATTATGAATGTACTAAATTCCATTGAATTTGTAAACTTTAAAATAATTGAAATGATACCTTTCAGGTTATGTGTATTTCACCACAACAAAATTATCGGAAAAACTATGAAAATTATAACACAAATTAAGCCAAATGTTTATATATCATAGGACTGGGAAAGGCCTTTCTGTATACAAACTCCTGAAGTCGTAGGTAAAACATGAAGAGATCACTTTGGTGGATAACCACATAAACATACTTCGTTTCACTAACATTTTTTAAAATTGAAACAAAAAATAGTTTTCATACATACAAATTTAAGACATTAAAAACATCGTAGGAAGACAGGAGAGTATAGAAATGGGCTCTCTTATATGCTGTTAGAAGTTTAAATTTACAGTAATTCTGCAGTTTTTAACAAAATTAAAAATATGCATAGCCTATGTCCTCACAATTCCACTTAGATTATTTTACATTATAAAAGCTTATATTACAGAAGTAATAGCATGAGCGTCTTAAGCTATATACCGAGGGTGTCAAAAAAAATGTAGACATTTTAAGAGATGTTACCTATCTACTTGTTACTTTTTGGAGTTGAATTGAATTACGGTAGCAATGTGTAGTATGACGTTCGCTCAAAAGATGGTGTTGATCAAATGAGTGCTAGCATCATTCATTGTATTGCAATTTTAATACAGTTTTTTTACTTTCTTAAAATGTGTATACGTGTTTTGGCACCCTCCGTATATGTAAGAATTTTTATTGCAGTCATATTTGTGATAACAAAAAGAGTAGAAACAACCTAAAGGGTTTCCAATGGGGTGGGTGCATTCAAATTAAATAAAGTATAATGAGATGCTCTGCAACCATCAAAAATAATGACTTAGAGCTAATAAGAAAGTACCAAAAAGGAAAGGTATCCACTATATGCAATTAGGTGGGGAAAAAAGGAAGCTGCTGAAGAATATTTATAGTCTAATCTCAAACCTTAGTACTGGAAAGGGGAGAAGGAGGGAGAATTTCATTTCTTATTTATGTACGTTGAAATATAATTTAGTCATCGTGATTGAATTTTCATTTATTTTGGGGGTTTTTTTTTTGTTGTTTTGTTTTTGTTTTTTTTGCATTTTTGTGTTTTTAAAGACAACTATATCTTTCTATCTCTATAACTTTGAAAATATGTACTTTTTCTTCTGGGCTAATCATTGCTGTTCCAGCCTGGTCTCTTGGAACAGTGAAGGAGTTTCTACTCTGTCTAGATGCTCTGCTTATTTGCAGAGAATCATATGCTTCCTTGATCTCAAGAGGAAATTCTCTTTCCTTCCCTCCTCTTTTGGCTTCCGGTCGTAGGTCGTGGGCTCATCTCAGATGCTTGCTGGAGCGCAGATTCCCCAGGGAGTCACAAACCTCTGTTTTCACACAGGCTAATGGGGAGGAGATCAGCCTTGGGAGTTTATGAACTGTTACCTCATTTGCACTAGCCCTTGAGGGCTCAGGTTTGCATTTATAGCTTTCTAACTTGCAAATGTGCTGCCAGAAATAGCAACAATATGTCTGGGGGCACCCAGAGTCTGTTTCCAGGATCTGAAATGTAAATACAGGAGAACACATGACTAGGTGGCACCCATTCTGTTCACGTCCTCTCACTCTGTGCCTATTGCTTTCTCAATTGTCTTTCTTCATCTCTCCTTCTTCTGTTGCCCTTCTCCTCTTCTTCATCCTCATCTTCATACGTACTTGGTTTTTGTAAATTTACGATTTGTTAAGAGAAATGGCTTCCTGTTTGTATCATACACCCACAATATATGACAGCCAGACAAGCCTTAAACGTGGGTGGCTGGAGACCAGGATCAGTCCAGCCTATTATGTAGATTTATTATACAGTGGCCAGAACTGTGGGTTTGTGGAGGGGATCAAAATGATCAATTCCACTTTGTTCACGTCCAATCTGAGCTATCTGAGAGGTGTTTCGGTGGGATCCACAAGTCTGGGTATAAGAGAGCCCTGGGCTACAGATACTAGGTAAGGAACCAGCAGCATATCTAAGATCACCCAGCTAGTAAGTGGCAGAGTTGGGAGCCACACTCAGGCTGTGTGACTCCCAAGCCCTGAATATAACTAACATTCATTTTTGATGACTTCTTTCATGACATCAAGGTCTGTTCTAAAGTGGACCTTCTAAAGATGGTGTTATTTCCATTGACTGTGGTCCTTGCCATGCCTCCATCTCTAGAGCCTCCTTCCCTCATCCCACACCGTTAAGGAGCCTCAGAGCCATTGCCCTTTGCTATGCTGTTGCACTTTATCTTTGCAGAAATTGGCTCTCGGCTCCTGCAGCTTCAATCTGACAGCTTTTTGCAAGTATTAAGCTCATGTTGGCAAATGTGAACAGTAATCACATTCCAGGTAAATATGTTGGCTTTTCATCAATCTAGGAGTCAAGTAGACTGAATAACAAATTAGAGTACTTTTCTTCACAGCTCTTTATTAATACATACAGTAAGTGGGTAAGAAAAGCAGCCTGCTATGGGTGTTGGGTTTCCTGTTATTTGATGGATTAAGCAGTTGGATGTATCTTTTCAAATGTGGGAGCTCTGAGTCTTGGAGCAGTCATTCATTGTGGCCTTCCAGCATATTCCATAAAACCTGAGCTTCTGTTGGTGGGAGTTGGATGGGTCCTAAGGATTGTTTATTTCCAAGGCGTCACTTTGCAGATGATGAGGAAAGTGATCCCAGGAAATGTGACCTGATTTGTCCAAAGTCACACAAGCACTAGATGGCAGTGGATCCTGGCTCAGCTTTCCCCATTACTTTAGCATGTAGATTGATAGAGCTTCGAGGAGAAAAATCATTGAGTGATTCTAAAGTAATCTTAAAGTTAAAGTAGTTTTACTCCATCTCTCTACTCACCGTTTAATCTCCTGTAAGATATCCCTGATATATCCTCAATCCCAAAACATGCAACCATAGGATTTTTGTTAGACTGTTGCAAGCAGCCATTTTATATAAGACCAAGCCCCTTGTCTTGGGCAACAAGCTAAGACTCAAAATATTCCTCCCTGCTTGTCTTCTTGTTGCACAATGAACAGAGTCAGTGGTCCTTTATGCGGGACAATGGGAAGCTTACCCCAAGATAAAGTGATCTTATCATCTGTGATGGCCCACAAACACCCTATATTTATGAACATCTTGATATAGCTCAGCAGCTCTACAGTCCCACAAACATGGCTTTGAAGTCCAGCAGCACCAGTGATTAGTTGTGTGATGTTTGTGGGAACGACTTATCCCTCAGAACCTCAGTTTTCTAATTTGTAATTAAAAATACCTACTACCTATAGGATAGTTGAGGGGATTTAATGGATGATCCATGAGTAGCTCTCAGCTCAGTGCCTGATACATGGAAAGAGCTCAATTAATGGTTTTCAGAAAATGGGTTGCATGAAAAGCTAAGCGATGGAAAAAATACCACCTTTTAAGGAATCCCCAAGAAAGGACTAAATTTGAGATGTTGGCTGATACAGACAAGTGAGAATTTTGATATTCATTAGAATATTTTTCCCTATCTTTCTCCTTGGTCTTTCTCTAAGCATCTTCCTAGACTAAGAAGCATCATTTTTTTTTTTTACAGAGATTTAAAAAAAAATAAATCTTCCCTTGCTTATAATTTTTAAATGACTTGAGTCAGTATTTACATTTATTCATTCATTAAAAAACAACTATTTAGCACCACTGTGTGCTAGGCATCATCTTAGACATGAAGGTAAACTGGAGTCCTTTTACCTGCCTTCCAAGAGCCCACAAGTTTGATTCTTTCCTTTCTGCCCCAATGTCAAGGACAGAAGGAAGTGACATGGGTCCAGAATTATACGAGCCAAGACTTGGAGCTGATCTTAGTGAGTATACACTGTCAGTCTCCAACGTACGGTGGTTTGACCTAAATATATATATTTTTAATTAAAGTTTATTGGGGTGACCGTTATTAGTAAAGTTGCATAGGTTTCAGGTGTACAATTCTGTAATACATCATTTACATATCACATTGTAATTTTTCAACTTCATGATAGTGTGGAAATGATAGGTATGTAGTAGAAGCTGTACTTCAAATTTTAAATTTTGATATCTTCCAGGGTTAACGATATGTAGTGTAACACTCACAGGAGGCTGGACGGTGGCAGCTTTCTCCTGGGTTGCTTTCAACTCAAGTTTGATTTTCCTGAGAGTCCAAAAATTGTTGCCAATACTTTCTTAGCACTGTATGTCTTTGTTTTCCTATCTAGCAGGAAAGAGAGCATCTTTGATCCAGCATTTCTAGTATTACCTAAGATTTACCACGACTGGACCGGCTTAGGTCCCATATTCTTCCCCAACGGTGATTTGTGTGGTCCGAGGGAAGGCATATACTAATTAGCTTAGCTCAGTTTTCATAATCGAACCCTGAGAGACAAAGAGATACAGTGACTTTTTAAGTTCATAAAGCTAGCCATCTAGTAGGATTTTAATTAATTTTTGTTTTTCTGACACAGCACAGGCTGCAAGCTACCTGTAAGCACTACGCCCTCTTTTATCTGTGCACCATCAGAGGAGTCTACATCTTTGCAACTGGTCTACACAGTCACCTCCCTAATTCCACTGATGGTTTTTCCATTTGACCAATTCTGTGACCCTCAGGCAAGTCCTCCAGCCTGTGCCGGCCTCAGTTTCTCGCCTCCAAGGTGAGGGGAATGTCTGCCCTGCATCAGGACAAAGGCGTTCATGACCACAGAAACACTTGTGAATTTCAGAGTCACACAACGATATGACGTAGTTGTTCCTATTAGTGGTAGTGCTACTGGCTAGTTTCTAGTGCTAGTGCTTAGTTTCTACTGGCTATTGGGCAGCTTCTCTGTCTGTGATGGACACTGGTAATCACTGAGCCTTTGGTTGTAAGCTCTATGAAGACAAGAATCGGGTCTGTCTTTGGTAACTATTTCTGACCACAGGGCACGGTTTGGGACACATGGTACAGGTGCTCAAGAATAATTTGAATGCATTATTTAATCCACATCGATTAGCCTGAGATTTAGAAGGCTGGAATCTTCATTATATATAGAACCTTGGGCAAGTCATTCAGCCACAATGGGCCTCTCTTTTTTCATCTAGAAACCAAGGGTAATAGTAAATTATGAGGGTCAAATGAAGGAATACTTGTAAAGCTCCTAGAACAGTGGCTAACACACAAGAAGCACTAAAAAAGTTGACTTATTGATGACATGCTGCTGATTTTACATGTTTAGAACAAAGAACAGTCAAGTCAAGATTCATTGGTTGCTTGCTGTGTTGCTGGCCCAGTGCTGGCTGTGGGGTGTACATATATAAAAGGTTCACATTCTACCTTGCGACACCCCTAATTGGTGGGCCACTGAGAGCCAAGCAGGCATGGATTCTCCTGTGTCCTGTGAGCCACCATTTCAGATTCAACAGGAGGCTGTTTTCCTCTGTTTCAAAAGACAGCTGGGCTTTCAGGTTGTCGAGATGAGTTGAAACTCAAACATTTGGTTAGGGAATAGAGGGAGTCTTTATAAATAGAAAATAAGTAGGAAGAGATTTTTATTGAGAGAATAAAAAAAGCTCCTGGACAGCCTTCAAAATAGTGCAATTTCATAGAAATATCCCACTTTGAAATGGCTCACTTAAAATGGCTTGTCCCTGATTTGAAAAGTTTCATCCGTTGCATTGAACAGAATCTAAAGAAGAGCTTCAATGGCCTCCTTTTGCTTTTAAAAGACCAAAAAAGCTCAAAGTTTCTATTTTCTGTCCTATCCTGAGCCAAAGGGGTGAAAACAGGGTATTACACAGACACATAAGCAGCCATGATGCCATTTTGGCGGTATTATTTTAACCAAATTTTTCTGGAAATAAAAATTTCTTGGGGAGAGATGTACTAAAAACTTAAGGGTTTTAAAAATAAACCTAGAAGAAAGAAAATACAGAGCTTACAATTCATCTAGGTTCAGCTCCACAGCTAAGACAATTTCTAGTATCTGGCCTATATGAAACATGGAGGAATTTGTTGAGAACCTATTTAGTTATCGGCCCTTATAATAGGGGAGGAAAGAGAAGCTTTTACTCAAGTAAAAAGCTTCTCTTGCCATAGTAAGGGTTTAGGGGATTAGGGAGTTCAAGATTTTCAGGCTTGTCTATACAAATATTCCTATCCCAGGTCTAAATATTTCTTTCTTTCGTTATCAAGGACCTGGGTTTGACATATGAGACTTGTTGAGACTGTTTATTTAGTCTTCTTTGCAGTTATTATCCCCACAATCTGATTTACACATAATCTGTCTTCGGGCTACAGGGATAAAAGTCTCTTTTAATGTATCAGAGGATTCTGGGCTTTAAATCATGTTTTAAGTTGACAATTAGAAGCATTGGGATATTTTTTTTGCAAGATTTCTTGTTCCCACCCTCCCCAAAAAAGCCATTCTATGCCACAATGCTTATGCTTTTCCCTGCTACCAAAAGAACTAAACATGACAGCTACTCAATCTCCCAAAGCCTTGTCTTTACCCCATAAACAGCAGATGAAAGCCCAAGTCTTCACGATGCCACTTATCCTACTTCCTCCCAACAAGGGAGATTTTATTGCCTTCAGGCCAGCGAGAAAGCCAATTTCCAAATCCTGTCTGACAATCTGCTTTGTAGAACCACTTACTACCAACAGTCTTGGGTGGGGTTTCCTAGAAACAGAACCTAGGGTAGAAATTTAGTGTTAATGCTTGACTTGAGAAGTACAATCCCAGGGTGGCAAGAGTGAGGGAAAAGTGAAAAGAGGCAGGGAAGGGTAGGAAGCAATGCAAATCTATGCATTAATGGCAGTGACCAATGCTACATGATGAGCCACGAAGACACTTCGTTGGTTGCTATGAAGATGTGTCTACTTGGTTATGTGGGCATTTTGGACTTCTCTGGCTATACAGACAAGTGCCTTGAAGCAGCTCATTGGACGGCAACACATAGAAAGTTAACTGCCGGTTCTCCTCTTCCTCCCACCCCACTGATCAGAATCTTACCCACTGGAAGTTAATGCCCCTGTACGTTGGTTTGGCCCCTTTAGCAGCCGCTGGGGAATCCAGGACCCATGAGTACAGTGTGACATTTCATTTGAAACAGAAGAGGTAGGAAAATCAAGGAAGAGCCAAAGACTCCAGGCATGCAACTGGTCAACCTCGGGTCTTGGACCTGCTCAGCATGCAGGAGTTTAGAGGTGGCAGCCGGGGAAGCGTTAACGGGTGTAGGTCTGAGAGACAGTTGAGGCTAAGAGAAGCTGAGAAGGCGCATAGATGCGTGTAGTATATCAGATTTTGTAAGAGCAACCCTGAGTGTACCCCCAGAGGGGCAAGGATGCCGTGTAGGTGCCCACGGATTATCAGGGGTTCTTCATGAATCACCTTTGTCAGAAGTTGTATGCAATATAAAAGATCCTACCATGAATTATAATTGGAGTATATATTTATTGAGCATATACAGCATCTCAAATACTTTACATGCTCTATTTTCTTCTGTCTGTGTAATAGCCTGTGATGTAAATTCTATTATAACCCCATGTTCAGGTTAAGAAACTGAAGCTGAAAGATTTGAAGACATTTTCTGAGTATCACCGTACTATTAAGTGGTGGAACCATGATTCAAGCCCAGCATTATGTGATTCTAAAGCACACCTCTTAGCCTAAACATGAACTGCCTTGAAGATTGGACCTAAGTTCAAGGAATTTCTCCAGGTGTTCTCTTTCTTCTATGCACTACCATGCCAGGAGCATTTATTGCCCTTAAAGGATTTGATAATTCAGCTTTGGATTTATGTAAGCTTAGCTCATAAGCTACCTTCAAATAAAATTACAAAAAGTTTCAACTCCTGTCCATTCTAGGCAGGACACTACTTGTTTAGCCTGCAGTGGCCCAGCCTCTCATGAAGGAAGCACCTGCTGCAGAGAGCGGGTGTAGGGTGTAGGCAGAAACCCATCTGGTGGGACTCTCGGGCACTGTCAAGAGGGAGTAAGGCCTTTCTTAGTGGGTGTTGGACCTTGAAGGTTCTGAGCCAGTAGTAATGGCAGCTGAATGCTTGACCAGGTTGAGCAGGCTCCACGAAGAGAGAAAAAGTCTCAAGTGCATACATCTGCACAGCGGTATTTCTGTTCAACGTTTTGGAAGCAATCTTCTTCTTCATCCAGTTACAATCCAGCAAGGGTGGACCTCACTGGCTGTGGTCATCGTAGGCACAGGCTTTTTATTAGGAGGGGAATATTTTCCTTTCTCACTCTTTTATCCTTCAAGCCCAGAGATGCCAGGTATTTTTTTTATTTCCATTTTATAAATCATAAATTTTTATTGGAGAAAGCCCTTCTTGATTCCCATAAGTATTATTTCTGCTGTTACACACTTTTAAATAAGCTTGTGTTTCTCCTTTCTTAACAACTGAAATCAATTCCTCTTTCGTAGACCCACTTGTTTCACGGGTGCGTTCTCCCCTCTGTTAGACTACAAGTTCCATAAGGGTAGAGAATGTGGTTGTCCTGTTTTCTCTCATATTTCCAGTGTTTGGCGTAGTGCTTGAGTACAGAGTATGTGCCTAAAAACATTTTTCTTTTTGAGTGAATGAATGAAAGTAGCTTTCCCTCTTAACACCTGAGAATTAGAAGAGTTATTTAGAATTAGAAGCGTCAGTTTAACATTCTGAACCTGGCTTTCTTTCCTAAATATGAGGTACATATAAAGTTTGGGGTCCCTTTCTTGAGACCATCTTCTTGTAGGCTGTGCATCCTTCAGCTAACTATTAGATTAGTTATTAATCTAATCTATAACTCGTGTCTCAGTTTCAGGAGAAGTTCCTCAAAACCCCCCTTGTTTAGGATCAATCCCAGAGGCCCAGGCAAAGATGGGCCTTGAGGTAAGGAATAGATTTCTCCAGCCATGACCAGAAAGGAAGCCGGCCAGGAAGTGCATTGCAAAGGCAGCTAGTAGCTTTGATGTCTTGCTGGTGCCCTTTTCTCCTTCACGAGAAACATATTGTTGGGATGACATAAAATTAATGACAATTATGCTAGTAAGAAAAGCACAACTTTTTGATATTTAGCTAATGACTATGTTAGTGATTATTATAGTAGCTATGAGTTAATAATTAATTGGGATGAGTATTATAATAGTAATGGGAGAACAGTTTTACAGAGAGATTTATTAGGAATAAACTTTCAAGAAGCTGGAATGTATGAAAAAAAAAAGGCGAGAGGGAATGGAATAGTGGAAAGAGCACCCGCTTTAGAACTAGAGAAGAGGATTTAATTGATTGATTGATTGATTGATTGATTGATTGATACATCCGCTTTTCAGTAAATATGTGTTGACCACCTATAGTGTGCTGAACATTCTTTGAAGTTTTAGAGCCATAACGTTGATCAGACAAAAAGGTTGCTATCCTCATAGAGCTTATATCCTGTTATGGGTTGAATTATGACCCACCTCCCCCTCCGCCCCCAAATAAGTCGAAGTCCTAACTTTGGGTATTTCAGGATATGACCTTATTTGAAAATAAGTTCATTGCAGATGTGATTAGTTAAGTTATGATGAAATCATGCTGCAGTAGGATAAGCCCCTAATCCAGTATGACTGGTGTTCTTATAAAAAGGGGAAATTTCTTCCTGCCCTCAGCTTTACTGAGCTATAATTGACATATAGTGATGTGTAAGTTTAAGCTGTACAACACAACTTAATATACGTATGTATTAGGAAATGATTACTATGATAAGGTTGATTAACATATCCATCACTACATAGATACCATTTTTGTGTGTGGTGAGAACTTTTAAAATATACTCTTAGCAACTTGCAAGTATACAACACAGTATTGTTAACTATGGTCGCTATGCTGTATATTAGATCCCCAGAACTTATGCATCTTAAAACTGAAGGTTTGTATGCTTGGACCACCTTCATCCATTTCCTTCACACGTCCCTTGTCCCCCCACTCTTGGCAACGACCACTCTACTCTCTGTTTCTGAGTTCAGTTTTTTTTAATTCCACATCTAAGTGAAACCATATAGTACTTGTCTTTTTCTGTGTGACTTACTTCATTTAGCATAATGCCCTTTACGTTTCATGCATGTGGTCACAAAAGAAAAGATTTCCTTTTTTATAGATGATAGTATTCCATTGTATGTGTACAACATATTTTCTGCATTTGTCTGTCAACGGACACTTGGGTCGCTTCTGTGTCTTGGCGATCGTGAATATCGCTGCAATGAACATAGGGGTGCAGATATCTCTTTGAAATAGTGATTCCATTTCTTTCTGATACATACCCAGAAGTGGAATTGCTGGTTTATATGGGAGCCAGTGTCTTTTCTTTTCACTTTTAGTATTTGGCGTCTTTTGTGAAGAGAAGTTTTTCAATTTAATACAGTGTAATGTATGAACATTTTATAATACGATTTGTGCTTTTTGTTTCTTGCTTAAAAAGTTCATGTCAACATGAAGGTCATAGAAATATTCTTCAATACATCTTCGAATTCTTTCATGATTCGGTCTTTAATTTGACTAAAATTAATCAAGTAATCAACAATTATTCTTCTTTTATATATGAAGGATACATTTTCTTAAACAGTGAACATTGCTGTAGAAATGGGTTAGGCATCTGGGATTCCTTGTCTGAACCACAGAAGCTGGAAAATGATTGGAATGATGATCTCCATTCTCCCAGGGATGGTCCTTAATTGGTACCATTCTAGATAGACAGAGATAAGTTAGTTTATTACATACAATACACACCATAGGGCATTAGGTCTTGTTTCACTTGGGGAAACCCAGTGGAGAGGTACCCAGGGTTTAGAGTGCTTCATCAACTTGTTCCAAGTAAAGTAACAGTACTTGCCAAGGTCTAAGGGTGGTACTTGTTAATATTACTACTGTTTTTTTGCAAATAAAAAAAATCTGCGTTTTAAGAAGCCAAATGACTCCCTCAGGATGATACAAATAATCAAGTGAAGAATGTTATAAAATCTAGGTTTCAAAGCTCCAAATGCATGCTCTTTCCTATAAGCAATCAATTAATTTAACATCAGCCTAATGCAAAATCTGAAGGGTAATCTATTGTAAACAGAAAATTCTACTGCATCATATAAGCCAAAGACAAATTAAAAAGGTCTTTTATTAATTAACTGCCTCAGATTATGTGAAACAATGTGTCCCTCTGAAGACAAAGATTCTAATGATTCTTTAAAACTATTTTGTGTCTGTGTAGAACTCACAACATCCCTGGGAGTTAAGTAGGACAACATTTAACACTTTTACTAGTCAGCTGGGGAAGGCGCAGTTCAGGGAGATTGAGGAGCTTGATTGTTTCGCTGGAGTCTTACAACTTTCCCTGGTCGGGTTGCAATTCTAGCCCCACCTCTTGTACTCCACGTCTCATGCTCTGCCTACGAGTATTTTCATCTTATCCACCAATTGTTACTCAGCCTCCTTCATATTTAACTATTACTGATTACCATTCTCAGTTTCCTCTGTTTTCAACTAATATCCTGTTCATATCGGGTTACTACGGAATCATGACATATTGTTGGCCTCTCTGTAGGACAGTGACCGGGCATAGTTAAAAGTGTTCTGGGTTTCTTAGCAACTCAACCAATATTATCCATCTTTGTTTCCATGATCTGTTCTTTTGCTGCAGTAGATTGACTTTGGGCCATGGGCTAGCCTCTGGGGATGGTAGTGGAGTTTTTAGAAAGGAGGTGAGCATTCCATGCATCAACTGGGGACTCCATTCCATCAAATGCCTGAGCAGAAGCGATTGTCATGAGGAAGCTCTGGGTGAGCTCACTAGAAATGGGGTGTCCTATGTGATTGGATAGGGGTACATACTTAGCCTTCTCTGCTTGGTTCTAAGTTGGAAGCAGGGACAAAAATTAGGAAAGCTGCCAGTTGTTAATTCAGTCCTGGTTGTTTAGGGTCAGTTACTACAGACATCATTGTTTCACTTCCTGGATTATCATTAGAGATAGCAATCTAGTCTAATTCAAGTACGAGTGACTGCAGGCTGGCTTTCTGAGTGGTGTGGTATAGAGAAGAGGATGGTTTCCTGGGAAGGTTGCAGCAGGTTGTGGGTCAGAGTTCCGTTTTTATATATGGACTGGGCGTTGTTCATTTGTATAGTCATCCTCTCAACACATTCATCTTTTTAAAGATTTTGAAACCAAAGAGTGGGCCTTAGCTGTGTATCTCTGACACCTAACCCCATGTCAGATAAATGTGGGTTGGTGGGTGGATAGAAGAAAGACGGAAGAAAGGAGAAGAAAAAGAAGGGGCAAGAGAGAAGGAGGAAAAGAAGAGGGAAGCATAAAAAGGGAGCATTTCTGTTGAGAGCATGTCAAGAGCAAACGGATGGAAACTGGATTAAATACATACCTGGGAAACACTGAATAAGTTGGTTTGACAGGAGGTAACGATTCCTGTAAGTGAATAGTGTTGAACCTAGTTGATTTATCATAACTTTCTCGTCGGGCCTCACCTAGCAGAGAAGAGTCTATGTTTGAGTAGTTAGGAGTTAAGAAAGATGGAATAATACAGCAAAAGAAAATGATGGCTGTAATGGATCTCAAATACTTTAAAATGCAGTTGTAGTTATAAACAAACAAACAAACTTGTTTTAAAATATACTGTGGCTTTATTGTGCTTCAGGGAAGTAATCTAATATACTATAGTGCCTCTCTTGAGATCTTCATTAGTTTTCTGAAAGCTTTCATTTTATGAACCTGAAAGGATGATTTGTTTGCTGGGTGGAACTTGGTGCCATAATTCCTGAAGACATTGTGTCTAAGTGGAATCCTTTCCTAAACTGTTTTTTCCAAAATGTGTTCTAGGGTGGGTGGGGGTTGGGGTCGGGGGACAGATTTATTAGCTAATTCACCATCAACAAGATTCTCCAGTCAGTTAAACCTAAAGAAATGCTTATTCTGTCACCCGCAGAGGTGTATGATGATGGCATTGACATATTGTGACTCTGAAAATCTTTCAGTTAAAAAGATTGATTAACATGTTTAAAAATGCATTGTTTCCAACTAACTAACCGCAGAAGTATGTTTCTGCGAAGACAGTTTTGTTAAATTGACTTGTCTATGGCTGCTTTAAATTTTAATTGTCATGGATGCCAAAATTCCATGAATAAAACAATGCCAAAATATGTCTGAAAACCTTGCTCACCATAGAGCCTCTTCCCGCAATTTTACACTTTGAAAAGTGCCTTTATAACATTATCTCTTTTGATCATCAACTTTCTAGGGAGATAACCAGAGGAGCGATCATTATTCCCATTTTACAGTTGAGAAAACTGAGGCCTAGGGTGGTTCATATGATTACAAGTAAATGCATAAATGAGTGGTTGAGTGTATCAGCTGGCTGGACATTTACTCTTGGTTTGGAGATTTCCCCAATTTTATGATTTCGTAAAATGGGAAGAAGCTCAAGCTCAGCAGTCAGGCAGAGAGAATTCTCCCTTTCTCCACTTTTTTGATCTATTCAGGCCCTCGTGAACTGGTTGATGCCTACTCACTTTGGAGAGGAAGATCTGTTTTACTCAGTCTTGCTAATCTCTTCAAGAAACACCCAACAGACACACCCAGAAATAATGTTTGTATCTGATTTATATTAGATATCTGGGTGTCTGCCGCCCCAGTCAAGTTGACACATAAAATTAACCATCACATGGGTAAAGAAGATGTGGTACATATATATATACAATGGACTACTACTCAGCCATAAGAAAGGATGAAATACTGCCATTTGTGACAACATGGATGGATCTTGAAATTATCATGCCAAATGAACTAAGTCAGGCAGAAAATGTCGAGAACCATATGAGTTCACTCATATGTGGGATATAAAACTGAAAGCAACAAACGAACAAGACAAACAAACAAACACCACAGGCACAGACAAACAGTATAATGGTTACCAGAGAGAAACGGGGGTGAATGGAGGCAGAAAAGGGTAAAGGGGGTCAAATATATGGTGACAGAAAGAGATTTGAATTTGGATGGTGAACATACAATGCAATATACATATAATGTATTCTAGAATTGTACACTTGAAACCTATATAATTTTATTAACCAATGTCACCCCAATAAATGTAATAATAATAAAAAAGATGAATCACACAAAAAACCCCAAAACTAACCCTCACACCCTTTTTTGCCAAATGTCCACTATTTCTACCTCTATCCGTCACCAAGTAGAGAATAAGCCTCTGTTTATTTAGATATTCATTGTTAAATCTTTTCAGAAAAACCTGGAGTAGAAACTTGGCTCTATCACTTTGATTACTTAACCCCTTCCAAACCGGAGTACTTTATTCCTACGCGAGGAATAATTATTTAATTGACAGGTTTACGTAAGATAAATTTACATGAAACATCCAGTGCAATGTGTGGCATCGAGCTGGACCACAGTAAATATTTTATTTCCCCTGTATCCATCCTTGTCATACTCCCTGTTACAAATATTTTGACATTTCTGGATACAACATAAATTTCTTCTGTCCACTTATAGGACACTTTGCTTTCATTTTTAACATAGTGTGCACTAATGCATGTCCTCCAGAAAAGTGCTCTTGTTAACATTGTCCTGAATGGTAGGTATAGAATTGGATTACACAGTAAGAATGCATTCAAGTATTCAATTATTAATAATGAATGGCCAAGCAATTAACAAGTCAAGGTACATTCGCTGGGAAGTGGGTGATGGTAATATTTTTATTCAGTGATCAGAGCAGCGATTTCCAAATTTCATCTGACCATCCACAAGTGGAAAATATTATTCTCCTAGTGGCATATTATTGTGATCCATCTTTATACTCAATGAGGCTTAACCAGTTATTTTGAAATCCAAGGGCTCTTCGTTGATCTTTTATTGGCTTGTACTCATTCATATTCCAGGCAGTGTTAATAACATTATAAAACAGAAAGCTCGCTACAACACAATACTGGCATGATGAGTTGGCAAATATTTATTAATCCCACGCATGTAGGGAATTGAAGTTACAACATCATTCACTGTAACTCAGGGAACGTGCATGTTGAAATTTTGTTTGTTTTGTATAATTGAAGAATCAACGCATTGACAATCTTTAACAGGGATCTTAAAAATAAATGCATTCAGGAGCAGGAAACTGGAATGCATCAGTGGTGCAGGCCAGGTTTTTAGAAAACAATAGTTACCACAAAAAGCTGGTGAGACAGCAGTTAATAGGAAAGTATGTGACCCATCTGAATAGGCAACTAGTATTCAGCACATGGGAAATCTTGGACTTTTAAAAGAGAAACTGGAAGTCTGACATTTCGTGTGTGTGCAACATTTCATACTTTTTTTTAATGTCGGCAATTAATCCGATTTGTTTTTTGCAGCACTGTGCAGGATTATGTATACACACATTGTATACATAAATGACCTTGTCATTTTCTTTTTCCTCTCTACCTTTTTTGTTGTTTTTGTTATAGGCCAGTCCATCCCCTAAGGTTTGATGGAAATTTGGGGAGAAGGGGTTTGGTAGCAGGCTCCCCAGAAACCTGTCTGACCCGTTTGCAATGAGAACTCCAAACATGGAAAAAAAAATCAGCAAATCCAGTGGTCCGAGACTACTTTCCTCCAGCCACATTACAAAGGATGACATTGAATTTGCGGTAAGTTTTTAAAAAGAATTTTGCTTAAAAAGTTCCTTTTAAATGAGTAATTTAGAAAAGAAACTTGAAACACAGATTTTTTTTTTTTTATGATGAATTTAGTGTTGCAGATACAGGGCACATCTGTCAGAAGGTGAAATGGAGTCTAGCGTCATTGAATATCTTGGACTTCAAAATGCATAAGCCCCAAATATTGGCAGCAATCTGATCTGAATTTGGACGTTTCTGAATGGTTCATTGTCTTCCTGGCTCGCTAACATGCCAAGTTCCCACATGAAATTCGGAAATATTTTTTAATTGGGGTTGTTATTTTTCAATCCAGCAGCGTGACCATCCTCATTGTGTCTATTGGCTGTTGGTTTAAGGCATTACATTCATCTCTGTCTCTTGTTCCAAGTCATGTCCATTCCATGTCTGTATGCCCAGCCAGAAAGGGACAGTAAGCCTGTTTCCCATATTGGGAATGGTACTTACTATATTTACCCATCCCGATCTGAACAGCTGCCTCCGTCTTTATGCATTAGGGAAATTGCACTTATTGGATGTGCTGGTCAGTCTTTTCAGAGGCACTCTAGACTGCATGGAAGGCTCCAGAGTTTCTCCTGCTCTGTTTCCAGATGCTCAGAATACCTTGTCTGCAGCCTGCATCTCTCAATTACCTGTGCCCCCACTGGCATGTATTATTATTCTTGTAAATCGTCATCACCTGCTTGGCATCTAGGTCTGCACATTTGTGCAAAAACGAGCCAGGAGGCTGCCTCACCATTGTGTGGCTGTAATTATCTGCACCACACAATAACGGCTTTGGACCCTGCTGTTTTCGTGCAGCAATTAGCAGGTGGCAAATTTTGACTGTAACATTTCCCTCCACCAGTTTCTGGAGAGAACACTGACATCTGGGTAAATAGATTAAATATTCAAACAGAGGCTGTGAGAGGGCCTCCTCACCTGATCCTGTCACTCGCTTGGGTTTGCCAGGTCTCAGCACACTGTGAATAATGTAGTTTTAGCATAGGGATGAAGGGTATGCCTCTTGGGGTCACTTTCCATTCAAGCCCTGACTCTACCCCTTTCTGGCACATCATGAGACCTAGACAAGGGTTAGCTCCCATTATTATGATATTGCTACAGGCAAGCAGGCAAAGTCTTTGCTTTCAGTTCCTCGTCATGTCATTCGGATTCCTTCATGGCCTGATGCTAGCCATTTTTCCACAGCTACCTCCAATGTGGCTTTATTTCTGGACACTAGACTACTCACCAGCCCCCAAATGTGTCCTATACACCATACAGTTTAACTGTTATTATCATTGTTAGTACTCCTTTTTTTTTTTTTTTTTTTTTTTTTATTGCTTGAAACACCCCACCCATTCTCTCTACCTTCGCAGTGGCTTTCCCAGAGGCCAGGAGGTACAGGAGACTTCATTACCTATGGGGCATATTTTGATTAAAGAAGAAAGAATCTGGAGAGAATCCAGCAGTTACATTCTTCCCTCTTCCGCTCTTCATTGTACTGTGCCAACCATGATTTCTATTTCCTGCCACACAGGAGGCAGACGGGGCTGCCAGGGCGGGGTACCTGACAAATCATGTCCTAGGTCTTGCTGAGGGCTGAGGGGGGCCGGGAAACAGTGGCAGGGGCAGCAATGTATCCTTTTCCATTTGCTTCTCATCATTACTTGTCTCCTTTCCTATTTGACTCATTTTTGCTGCTCCCAATAAAGCAGTAGCCCTTAATTCTGACCTGAGGCTCTGTTTTGTAGAGAGCCAAGCTCGGCATTGTTCAAACCCATCTCAAAAGTCACATGTTATGGAATGTTCTCTATAAATATGCATTTCCCCATCCTGCTTTCATAGTAATCCAGTGTTACCCACCAGAAGTCGACCAATCATGATATTGAAACTCAAGAATATCCCATATGCAAAACACTGTTGAAAAGGAATGTGGACAAAGCTTTGCTTTTGAGCTTTATTTATTTTATTTTATTTTTTTAAACATTTTTTTATTAGTTTCAGGCACACAAAACAATGTAATAGTTAGACATTTATCATTTATATCCCTCACACAGTGACAATCCCCCTTCCGCCATCCACTACCCCTCTGACATCGCACAGCCATTACATTTCCACGGTCTCTATTCCTAATGCTGTGCTCCGCATCTAGTAACTATATATATATATATATATATATATATATATATATATAAAATTGTAGTTGACATGCATTATTGTTCAGCTTCAGCTTCAGGTGTACAGTGCAATGATCAGGCTTCTACATCATCTCTGAGGTGGTCTCTCTAATGAGACAAGTTTCCATCAGATACCCTGCAGAATCTTTACAACATATTGATTACATTCCCCAAATTGACTTTCGTATCCCCGTGGCAATCTTGTGGTTACCGACTGTGCTTTCTAATCCCCTCACCTTCCCCCTTATCCCCACCCCCCCTCCCATCTAGCAACCCTCAGTTTTTCCTCTGTGTCTCTGAGACTGTTTCTGATTAGTTCATTCATTTATTCTTTTCTTTAGATTCCACATATAAGTGAGATCATATAGTACTTGTCTTTCTCTGTCTGACTTATTTCACTTAACATAATGTTCTCTAGGTCTGGAAACCTTACCATTTACAACAATATGGTTGGACCTAGAGAACATTCTGTTAAGCTTTTGAGCTTTAGATACTGAATCTGTTGGACTCTCAGAGCCCCAAAAGAGGTGTCTCAGAGAAGGAAAGGCCAGGCATGCTGAACAAAGGGGCAGGATTCCTGAGTTCTCTTTCTAGATCTTTCAGTTTGTATTTCATTCACTGAGTCAAAGCCTACTAGGGTCATGCCTTGTGCTAGACAAACAAGGCATCGCCCTGCCCTCAAGGAGATTACAATCCAGTGTGAAAACCAAAGACATGAACAGGCCCCCGCACTGACGTGGTGAGCAATTTTGTGGAATATAGTTCGTGTTTAAGAGGGGCACCGAATTCAGGCAGGTGGAGAAGGGATCAGGCAAGGATTCTCACAGGGAAGTGAAATCTAAGCTGAGACCTGAAAGGGGAATCGAAGTGACACAGTTGATTGGAGAGGGTATGAGTCGGGATAAGCATTCCTGGCAGAGGGAATAGCATACGCCAAGGCACAGAGTAAGACTGAGTATACCAAAATAAAGAGCTACAAGTTATTTCACATGTATGGAGTATGTGTTTTGAAGTAGCAGGACTGGTGATAAATGAAGCTGAAGAAATAATACTAATTTCTCTTTGGGCCCTTTCTCCTTTACCAATGAAATAAGTAATTAAGACTCAGTTGTGTTTAATGTGCCTTCCAAATTTAAGCCATGACTCAGGGAATTGTGAAGAAGGCTGTGACCCCAGATGTCTGATAATGAACTTTAAGCTGATTAAGTTTTAAGGAATAGGTCTGATGTTGTACTTAATTCCAAGATGTGACATCATACCCTCCTTAACAGAAACAAACAGAAGCTCCAAAGTGAGAACAAGAGGGCCCTGTCAGAATTGGAATTCTATCCATTTTTTCCCCCTTAATGAACAGAACTCATCCTGTCATCCTCTCTATCATCCTGTGTGTCTTTCCTAAGAATTCTTTGGAAATTATCCAAGATAATTAATCTTATCTTGAAGCTGAGATCACTGAGACACAGGGCTTAATGTAATTGGAAACCTATGTTATTTGATTCTCCCAGATTTTATCAAGAGGCAGGAACAAACAATTCAACAGAGCAGTTTTCAAAGGGTTGAAGTAATAAAGCGTGTAGCTTCTTTCTGCTCACATCCTACCAATTCTAACTTTTTATTAAATAGCATAAATGTTATTGATATGATTTTTATTATTAATCTAGTCATGAGCTAATTTGGGCTGAGTGCCCACGGTTCTGTATTAGAATAGAAACAGAAAATCTATTAAAATCAGAATGATCGAGTGTGGGATTTAAAGCTACTTAATCGGAGGTCAAAAGTCAATGGGTCTGAACGGTATTTTCTCCTTTAAAGCCTTGACTATCAACTCCTCCCTTCCCAACCTGGGGACAATTGTCCTCTGCTCCTTTCTCACCTCCATATTATCCTGTATGTATCTGTAAGCTTATTTCCCTGTTTAACTGTGAGCTCTTTGAGATCAGGGATCTGAACTTAGCAGTAACAAATGTTTCAAGAAGGAAAGAAAAGAGGGAGGCAGAGAGGGAAGCGTTCTTATTCCCCTTCACAGTTGAGGAAGCTGAGACTCAGGGGTTCAAGGCATGTTTATATGCTGTCTCTCTTCTCCCAGCTGTAAAATATGATACTGAGGCTTAGGGAGTTCTAAGTCACTTGTTCTAAGAGCTCTGAGTTAAAATCCAAACCTGGAACTTTTTACACCAAATCCAGGGGATGCCACATCCCTTGGATTACGAGGGGGTGGGCAATGCAGTCAGATACCCTGGGACCCTAGGTCCCAGTCTTGGCTTGACCATTCACTGTCTGTGTGACATGGGATACCTGCAAATCTCTCTAGCCTGCAATTTCCTCACCTGAAACAAGACAATAATGGTGACTGTCTCGTGAGATTTTGTGATGACTTAAGCAAAAACAATCCTTTTGAAACACTTAGTGTAGTGCCTAGCACGTGGTTGGCCGTCAAATGTTAACTGCTTTGATTATGATTATTGTCTGCTCTCCATAGCTGAACGGTGTTGTATGGAGCCAAGGCTGTGGTTGACTCCACATGAGAGAAGCACAGGCCAGGTCCACCCCCCACTACCACAGTGCTGTGCTAGGTGGTCAGTACTTGGTGATTTTCCACCCAGATTTAGTCCAAGGTCAACATTGTCTGCTCTCCACAAGCCCATTTTTATTTCTTGCATCTCCTAATGTTTGCCACTGTCCAACAATAAAGAGAAGACACTTCAACATCCTGGAAGTACTTGACCTTCAACTATTAACTCTAATGAATGTTGGCATCTCTATCTGGTGAGTCTCTCTGCTTCACTCTTATCTTGTTCTCAGACTGAGATGAAGAATCAAGTTATGTCCAAGGATGTCCATAATTATAAGAGTAGGAGTAATGATAACAATGTCTACAGTTTGTCTCACACATACAAGTGCCAGGTGCTCTACACCCAATATCTGCACAGTTAGTTGATCCGTTTTATTGCTAAGAGTGTAAATATTAATATTATCTATTTTTTCCGATCGAGAACTTGAACTTCCACTTGCCTTTATTAGCAGAAAATCCAGTACCTACCAATTGAATGTCTCCCACACCGAGTTTTCCCAGTATTCTCAGAGCGTGCTCAGACCCAAAATGTCAGATTTGTTCCCATACAAGGAAGGGAGAAAAACGGAAAGTGTTATAGGTCCACTAGCCCTGTGGCTTTGGTTGTGGCCACATGGGTCCTTTTTCATCCGGGATGCTGTTCTGTTCATGCCTGAGCTCGTCTTCTTCCTTCTGAATCTCACAGTTGGGCCCAATCACGGCCCTTTTCCTTCTCACTGGCATGTATAGTAATTACCCCCAAAGCAGGATGCCAAGGCAGGGTCCAGAGGAGCTTCCGGCCCAACCTGTATGATGTGAAACTCTACATCCTGGGGCTGAAGATGTCTGAGCCACTCAGACATGCTGCGCCCGCCCTCCTCAGTAGAGACCATGGGTTCTTTACTCCTGACGGGCCACATTTGGATCACTATAATGAACAGAGAACTTCTTCAAAGGGAACGGAGGTAGAGCCTCCATTTCCCTTCTCCCAGGGTATTTGGAATCTGTGAGCCTCATATTTAATCCAGGGAATGGCTGGGAATATGAAAATGCTATTAGGACGGCCCTGATTTCGTCAAGCACAAATAATTCATTTACGCGTATGTACTTTTTCCAGGGCTACGGGGATAGTTTCATCTTGTGTTTGTTTAAAAAAGAGGTGGAATGGCTGAAGAACCAACTCAGTTTTCCTTCTAGGCCAGGAAGCAGCTCAAAGCTTCTCCTCTTAATGCCTTTTACGTATTGTCTCATCAACATTCCAATTAGCACCAGAATAAAGGCTAAGCAACCCTTCTTGGTAGGTATTATTATCTTCATTTTATATGTGATGAGATAAGTTCCGAGAGGCTACCTACCTCCAGGTCACCTGGATGGTAAGCAATCAAAAATGACATATTCATTCAGATTGACCTGACCCTGAGCCTGTGGCTTCTCTGCAGTGTTCACACTTGTCCTGGAGCCTAAAAGCAGCCTTTTCTGTGACTCCACTCCATGTGGAACACTAGAGCTCAGAGGACATTCCTTCTTTCCTCTTCCCCTCCCTCCCTTCACACACACACACACACACACACACACACGCTCCCCAAATAACAACTTTGGGAATTGGATATCCCTAAAAGGTATTTCTCTATGCTCCTTGTAGATTAAAAAAAAGTCTACCATAATCTGAGACCTGGGAGAAATCCATTCAGGGCTTGTAACTCTTTCCCCACAATTATAGTACTCACTAACTTCTGTAGACCCAAAAGTTAATAGGGAAAGCTTCAGAGTCCGGCTTTATCCATCCTCAAGGGGACTTTTGCTATTAATTTTCCAAAAGGCTTCAGATTTTTATCCACGACTGTCCACCCACAGGCCCACTAAAATAATCTGATGGATGAAGGCTGATCCTGATGAAACCGTAGGAATGAATCCTTTATTCTTTTCAAGTGAGATGAAGACAGTAATTGGATCGACCTCTGAAAGCAAATCTCATCTCCCATTGGAAGGCACATCCCTGTCCTAATGCGGGGACCTGTTGCTAAGACTGCTGTGTAAGTTGTTGCCAAGAGTCATAAATCTTTCACCAACCTTCCTTGAAAGCTTGTCACTCCCCTGCCCTTTCACTTGATGGATGTGCCTGGCTCCCAGTGCTATAAATGTTGAATCGGTTCTAATTTATTATCTGAGGCCAGGAGCTTTCATAAATGAGAACCACGGTGGATTTCTTGAGTGAGTTCTAATTTTTAAGTGCACTTAAAAACAGAATTCAGGGGATGATGAATATTCAACAACACTTTTAAAATAATAATTTAAATAGGAATACATATTAAGAGCACTGGCTATTTGCTCTTTTGAGAGCCTTGAGCTGCCGTGTAAGAAGTCTAGCTATCCTGCGGCAAACATCACATGGAGATACAACAGAAAGGTAGCATGCAGAGGCCTTGAGACAAGAGAGAAAGGGGATAGAGAGACGGAGAAGAAGAGGGAGGAGGAAAAAAGAGGAGGAGGAGGGGGAGGAAAAGAAGGAGGGAATGAGGGAATGAGGGAGGGAGGGAAGAACAGAATGAAGGAAGGAAGGAAAGGAGGGAGGAAGGAAGGGGAGAGGGGATGGAGAAGAGGAAAGGAGAGGGGAGGGGAGAAGAGGGGAAGAAAGCAGAAAGAGACCCATTTGTCTCAGCATCTCAGTCTTCCAGAAAGTACTGAGGCAACTGACCTCCAGACATAAGTAAGCCATTTAGGGTGTCTTAGTCCAGCAGAACTCCCAATTGATTGAAGTCCCAATCAGTATCACACAGAACAGAAGAGCCCAGGTGAAACTGTCTCTCCCTGCATTCCATTGGTCGAAATCCAAAGGCCTGGATACAGACTCCACCTCTTAGTAGGAGGTGCTGCAAAGTCACATTGCATAAAAAGTGTGAACACAGGGAGGGATGGAAAATTGCAGCCATTTTGCAATCAACCACGTGAGACGATTACAGTAACCACGTTTGCAGATGAAATCAAGACTTAGAGGAGAGGTTAAGTGACCTGTCCAAAGTCCCATAGCAAGTGTGTGACACAGTTGGGATTCCCAACTGGGTGTATCTTCTCTTGAGTTCACATTCTGTCTCTTCCATCATGATGTTTCTATGCTTTGGTTATTTTGTTGTTGTTGTTTGTTTTAGCTCTAGTAATCTTTTCCAAGTGAATCTTCAAGGGCATTCCATGTATTTTGGTGATACTCCATAACTTAAAAATGAGACCATTATGGTTAACGTGTCTGTAACTTCAAAGTTGGATGCTAAATGCATTAACTTTTAAATCAGAACTGTCCAGGGAGCTATTAACTCCCGCTCTTGAGCAGATAGACATGTCCTAAGCTACTCAGATGGTTTAGTCATCAGTGTTTTTTAACTGCTAAACAATTGGTTCCAAATGAACGTTTACACAGTTACTGCTGAAAAGCTGTAAGGGGGCCCTAGAGATCGGACACATTTCTGGTGAGTTGATTCACCTCCTTTCGACCATTTTCTACATTCATTTTGATGATGTGATTATAATTTTCTCAGCTAATTAAAAAAAGAATTTGGTCCAATGGGGCCACTGATAGGGTTGCATAATGAATGTGTTTGTGCTTGATGAGTTGGCCATTATTATTCAGATTTTTCTGATCAATAGACCAGGTCATGAGACTGTCTCTTTTCCCCTCACAGAGGGCCTGGGACCTGCATCAAGGGCCTGCAGCTCTCTTTGCCTCATACTGCATCCAATGGTATCAGTTTTGGTCTGAGCTACTTCTGGAAAGTCACATTGATAATGAACTAGAATTTGGCCCGAATGCTGGAACTCCAAAATCCTCAAAATCTATCCTCCCTTTAGGCTCTTGAAGAGAACATGAATCCTGAATTAAGTAAAATCTATTCTGTGTTAAGGCTTTTCTCAAGAAAAGCATTGACCTCGCCTGGTTAGCTGTGTCAGATTTCATGAGGGCTCCTTTTATTCTGATCAGAGATGAGGACCAAGCAGCTCCCTGACCCCTCTCTCCTCGACTTACACTGAAGACCTTCTTCAATGATGAGGGAAAAGGATCAAAAGAAAACAACACTTCTTTTCAGCATCTAGCTTTGCTCTGCTCTGTCTACCCTGAGCCTTTTCCAAAGGGGAGTAGATTCCACTATGAACAGTCCTGCACTCGACTTACTTCACCTGCTGCATGGAGGTGAGACCATTTTGAGAAACAATATCACCACTCTTTTATCATCAAGACACCATGACTTTCTTGCATTGGACCCATCTCCCCACTGCTTGTAGGTGGAGTAAGGGAACAAGGAGGGCAAAGAGGAGACTTAGGCTCTCACAAGAGACCCCCAGGTTCTCAACCGAGAGTGATACCAAGTTTATCTAACTCCCTTCTTCCTCCTCTTTTGTGGAAGATGATTTCATCAGGAACCCAGGTTGGTGAGCAACCTATGTTTGGAGTACTGACCTTCCACTCTCCGCCTCCTCCCTCTCTGTCAAACTGAGGTAACTTTGTTCTTGTCAGTCTAAAAATATCATTGAGAAGAACTGTGTTTTCATGGAAGGAGAGCAAAAAAGGCCAGTGGGACCTGAATGGTGTTTATTGGTCCCCTCTGCTCTGGAGCACAATTTGTCATCTTCACTTCACTCTTGACTATGGAGATATGATCAGAAAATGCTTGTTTGGTTTTTTTTTTTGATTTTTTTTGGTTTATTTGTTCATGTCTATTTTAGATGATATATCCATTGATAGCAATACTTAATGGTATGCCAATTTGGACTAAGAGTGAATTGATGAAGCATTATTGAAGAGGCCAGAAAAATCATTTCCACCTGAACTGGATTTTACACACATGTGCATGATATACACAGATTTTGAAGGGGTCCCTGAAGAGACAGAGTTGAACAGGCCTACTCATGAGATTTTGAGGCAGCGTGTTTACTTTATTAGTAGAAAGTTCACTGGAAATCCTAATGTTTGTAAAGAGGACAGTTCCTGACTCTCAATGAATGGTGTCAAGTACTATCACTACTACTACTGCTAATTCTAAAGGAGTTGGTTCCTGTCTCTCAACAAGTGACAGCTAATAGCAGCAGTAGTCACCTCACCATGGTAGTATTGAGAGGAATAGTATTAGTAATAATAACAGTACTAGTAATAGTAGTGGAGCGGTAGTAATAATAGTGGTTATCTCCCTTACTATTCTACAAACACAGCTCCCACTTTCCTATTTTCACTCATGATATTCTCTGTCTTTTTTTCTTCTTAAGCAATTGAAGTTCTAGGTATCTTTTCAGCATTCACTATAAATGTAACCTTTTCCAAGAATCGTTTTTCAATTATGTAAATTGGAATTAATAATTTCTCGTATTTCCTCCCACAATGATTTGCTCATACCTCTCTTAGCGTTGTCACTTTATAAATATACCCACATCATCTGTTTGTTGAGCTAGCTTTCCCTTTATGTGGTAAAGGAAGATACTGCTTTCTAACTTTTCTGAATTAAAAAGTGTGTAGAAAATATCTCGCCCATCATATGCAGTAAAAGTTTGTTGAATTAAAGAATAAACAATTAATGAATGCAAACTGAATCCTATGAGGGTTATATGACAGAATAAAAGACATTTTCAATGGCGAGTTTCCTGAAGTATTAGGGATGATGTTTTAACATTACTGCAGGACTCCATGTTACAGATGGACTTTGCTAATTAATATTACATATTCATCCAAACATATCATGATGAAATCTAACTCTCTCCAATGATGACTTGAATTAGTCAATCTGAATATATAGATTAGGACATCTGAGTCAGGTTAAATCTTGCCAAGGGTGAGCATAAATTTGCAGTTCACCACTAGACTGGCATCCTTTTCATTCTAACATTTGAAGTGGGGAGGTGATAACTCAATGAGCACATTGTCACTCTTTGTTCTGAAGAATTAATAGTAGTTCGATATTTGATACAATATGAAGAGGGAGGTTAACATTTGTCAAAATGTTAGACCTTACAACTATTCCTTTAATAGAAACAATTTATTTTTGTGTATAATTATTCGTAAGTGTTGTAGAAATTAATGTTCTAAAAAGCGACTCCATGTCTCAGTGAAATTGATAGAAATATTCCATATACTTTCTGTATATGTAAAACAGAGAATTGGATTTTAGCAAGCAGGATTCTCCAAGTCCAGGGATTCAACCCTTTTAAGTAAAACAGTTTATAGAGTAATTCAGAGCAATGAATTCACCTGGTTATCAAGTGATGAACATTTGGAGAGTCATAATCGTTGTTTATAAATGATGCATTTGTTTATTTATAATTTGCCTTTTTACTGAAAAAAAAATTGTATAGGTTATAAGATTATATAAAATACCAGAAGATGAAAGTAGGCAAGATGAAATTAAATGTGGGTGAGAAAGAAGAGGAAAAACAGTAAAAATATGACATAAAGCAAGAATGAGAAACTTGACCTCTGTAAGTGTCCAATGTTTATGACTGCAGGAGTGGAGAAGAGACATATACAAGCCTCTGAGATTTCTAGCTGCAGTACAAAACAAGAATTCTGTAAGTCTGTGTGGTCAAAACCAGCAGAATGCTCAGAACAGTGTGACTGACGCAGAAGAAAATGTGCAGTGAAACCTAATGGTCATTAAGATCTTCAGCCTCACCTCGATAGGAGATACAATAAGGAATTTCGCAGAACATCTTTCACTATAGGCCATAGCATTTAGTCCGATGTCCTGAGGTAGTATTAGGTTGGTGCAAAAGTAACTGCGGCTTAAAAGGTGAAAAACAATTGGAAAAACTGCAAGTACTTTTGCACGAATCTAATATATTCTAGCTGTAAGCTGTTTCTAGACTTGTGGGGACAATATTGGTCGTGGCCATACTCAGCAGTTGGCAGTAGGACTTAAGGCCCTTGGGGACGACACGGAAAATTTCTAAACAGAGTTGCAGCGTGATCATTGGTGTGCTTTAGAAAGATCTTCTGCTTATTGGAGGAAGTGAATGTTGCTAAAATGAGATCTACTGGTTGTCTGAATCTTTCAGAGTATGCCTCTTACTCTCCCTGGAAAGCCTGCTGCCAGCTGCTCTTTGAATCACAGCTGAGCTTGTCTGCGGCCCCTGTGATCGTTCCCTGAATTGGTCCCACCATCAGGAGGCAAGACACTAGCTCTTATATATTCTACCCAAAATGATTTCTCCAGCAAAGCCCCTTTTGTCCATTCCACTCCCATTGTCTGACTTAACACGTCCCCTCTTCCCTTTGCTAAAACCTCCTCCAAACACAGCGTTGTGGCTGAGAACCTACTGACTGGACCATTTTTGTCTATGTTTACTTACTGTGTAAACTTGGACAGGTTTTTTGGACCTTCTGAGTGAATTCTGGTTAAGTCTAGAAAGTTACTCTCTCTCAGTTCCCTCATTCTACAAAATTGAAATGATGAGAATGATATTGACTTTGAATGTTTATTTATTATTATTATTTTTGGTATAAAACAGAGATACATGGCTCCATAGAGTTATTCAAATACAGAAGTTACTCTGGTTGCCTTCAGTCTTACTCTGCTTGGATCCATCTCGTTGCTGATGTCTATTTGTATTTCTTGGACAAGCTTATTGCCCTGAATGCAGCTCTGAGGTGGAATGGGACAGGCCCACGGGGTGCAGAGCTTGGCACTGAGGGAGGTCTAATATAATATTGAAAGCCCAAGTCACCTGTGGATAACTAGTCGGTCTAATAACAACATTAACCTGAAAGATGTGTAAGCATTCCGTCAGGAGCTTAGCAGGTGCAATGGCAGAGTCACAAGATGTCTCTTCATGGGCTGCTTGGAAAGAAACAGGACCTAGAATAGAACTGATCGACAGGCTCCCTCCCTTCTCCTCTCCCTCACTAGTCAGTGTTCACCCAAAAGGAAGCTGAGCCCCTCCTCCCTTCTAGGTTGCATCATTCAATTCCTTTGGCAGCTGCTGGAGAAGCCAGATCAAACACCTGTGAGAGTGGTGACAGGCGCCAGCCACTCCAGCTGCAGCTTGTTGTCTTGGAAGCAGGATACAGTGGGAGGTGGGCGGAGTCCTTCCGCTGAGATAGTGTCTGGGGCCCAAAACAGGCGTGGCAGATAGACTCTAAGGCCCATGGGTGCTCCATGGTATTTCTAAATTCATATTTTCTCCTTTTAGTCTTCACTTGGACTATTTCTTTTCTTTTCCTCCTCTATTTAGTAGCTATGTGTACATTTATTTTATTAATTGTCTTCATATATATGTGTGTATATATGCATACATATATATATATATATATATATATGTATGTATATGTATGTATTTGACTTTAGTAAAATGGAACAAATAATAGCTCTAATCTTCATCCAATCTTACAAGATATTCAGGGTACTTGACTTCATCTTCCCTCATCTTCCCTGAGAATGTTGCCTATTATTTTGGTTGGACTAGGCAATAAAGTCTATTATTACATTATCACATTTAACATAAGTAACCAATGTTTCTGGTGTTTTTTTTTGTTTCTGTTTTTTGGCCAAACATTGAATCTCATATCCTATCCCTTCACCCTAAGTTTAGTACTTCATTCTTATTAATGTGCATACGCAATACTTATTTGTTTAGCAAGAATCTGTGAATGGTCCATTTCTTCAACTTTTGTTTCTCTGAAGATATCATCACATTTTCGTCACTCTCGAATGTTATTTTAATGATGTCATCAACTGTAGATGAGAAAGTTACTCTTACAAATTCAGCCTTGGAGTCAGGCTTTTGGGGTTTGAGTCCCAGTTGCACTTCATAACAGCTGTCGCAAATGATTTTTCAAAACTCAATTTTCTAGTTATTTGTTTTGTTTCTGCTGTATATGAAATGGGTGTCTGTATATTGATCTCAAATCCAGTCACCTTGCTTAACTTTATTACTATTTTAATAATTTGTTCATATAAATTCTTGTGTGGTTTCAATATGGATGATCATAACATCTGCAAAAAGAGTTACTTTAGTAATTTTTAATCTTTTTTGCAATCAATACCATGACATAATAATATTTAATACTCATTCTGAATACAAAAATAAAGAGGTCTGATAACACCAAATGTTAGGGAAGATGTTTAGTGACAGGATAGCTTATTAACTGCTGGCAAGAGTGTCCATTGCTACATCCATTTTGAAAAAAATGGTTGACATTATTTTGTACGCTACAAACTTTCACGTATCCTAAGGTTGAGTCATTTCCCTCCTAAGTTCCAAATGAAACTCATATGTATATTCAGGAGATGTTTATAGGAATAGTCAAGCAGATGTACTTTCTGTGATCATTTTGGTACAATAACAAAATGCAATATGAAGTCTAAACGAATCAACTACACACGTACACAATACAAAGGATTCCTAGCAGTGTAATATTGAGTAAAAGCATATTATACTTAGTAGAATAATATTGAGTACAAAATAAATTACAAAAATGGCAGACACTGTAATATCATTTTCATGAACCAAATAAAGCAAAACATTGTATTTTTAGAAAGAAATAAATGCACAGCAATGATTATTTTTTTTCCAAAAGCAAAGGAGTGATCAGTACAAGATTTAGCATAGTGGTGTTTGCATTGGATAGGCTGAGGCAGGGGTTTGGAATGGGAGAAGACTAAATAAGTAAATGTAAGTTATAATCAGTGTACTAGTTTCTGTGTCCATGGTGGGTCCATGGGAAAACAAATAAGTAAATGACATATCTAAATAAAAGAGGATAATAGATGGGTCAATCACATTTCTTTTGGAAAATAACTAGTCATGAGATTGCTGGGTTGTTTGGTAAGTATATGCTTAACTTTATAGGAAATTGTCAATCTCTTTTCCAAAGTGGCTGTACCATTTTGTTCTTCCACTAGAAATATATGAAAGTTCCAAATACTCTACATCCTCATCCTCAGTAACACTTGACATTGTTTTCTTTCTTTTTTTTTTTTTTTAATTCTAGCCATTCTAGTGGGTGTGTAGTGGTATTTCATGATAGTATTAATTTGCATGTCTCTAAGGATGGATGATGTTGACCATCTTTTGTGTTTATTTGTTATACATATATCTTTATTGGTTCGTTTGTTTTCTTGTTGTTGAGTTTTGGGAAATCTTTGTATATTATGGACACATGTCCTTTATCAGATATGTGTTTGGTAAGTATGTTCCCCTAGTATGTGACTGGTCTTTTTATTATCTTACAGTTTCTGAAGAAGAACAAAAGTGCTTCATTTTTATGAAGTATAACTTATCAAATTGTCCTTTTATGGTTCCTACTTTTTCTGTCCTACCTAAGAAATTTTTGCCTAATCCAGGGTTACAAAGATTTTCCCTTATGTTTTCTTCCAGAATTTGTATAGGGCTAGCTCTTACATCTAGATCTATAGATCTATTTTGAATTAATTTTTGCACATGGTGTGAGGTAAGAGTCAAGGTTCAGTTTGTTTTTGCAAATGAATATCCACACATTATAACACCATTTATTAAATCAGCTACCCTCTCTATGAAGAATTTCCATGGAAGGTCTGTCAACAATCAATTGGCCGTACATGTGTGGGCCTACATTTGAATTCTATTCTGTTCATTTCCCTATGTGTCTATCCTTACGCCAATGCCATACTACTCAGGACATTTTTCATAGCAGAAAGAGTGAATAAGATTTACATTGTCATGTGAGTCTCCACAATGGACTGATGTGTAATACTTATATGTTGTAAATTTGTCAAACCACCATTTTTTCAGAATTGGTGTAGGGGGTGTCTTTTGTTTTTCTATAACTATAGAGAAAGAGGGAATAGTCTCTCCTTATAAAACTGATATTTCTCACACATTTTATATTGGAAATCCATTGGAAAGCTTTGCAAAGGGAGCAAGAAGCAAGACCAAGGAAATTTAAAAGTTAGAAGAGAATATTGAGAAATGCAGTAAATATATTTTTGGCATGTACGTTATTAAGATATTTTTTATCTCCTGTTGATTGTCTTTTCTGTCTCTGATATCTCTTTTTGGTCAACATATGATACACACAGAGATTGTTCAGCAAAAACTTACTAAATGAAATAAAATACAGGATCACTAACTAATGAATGAATGATTTATCATCCTGCTTAGTTTTCCAGCGTATCATAAGTACTACTTCTTCTGGTGGTGCTAGCTAATTCAACCTTGACATGTTTCTCCCAACAAATAGTCGCAGTAATTTAGTGGGGTAGATTTTGTTTTTGAAAAGCCAAATAGGAGATCATATGCCATACCTCTGAGTATTCTTAAAATGTACTCCTTATACAGCTTTTGTTTGACTACTGGAATATGAGGGAATGTCAAAACAAAAATGGAAATTAGATAATGGTGTGGACCAACCCACTCATTTTATAGAAGTTAGCGATAATGAAAATAATAGCTATTGTGATACTCTAATCACTTAGATGTGTAAAAATAATAAGGGAAGTGATAATGCCTTATAATCACTTACTACTTTGTACTTTAGAAAGGAATTCGGCATCTATAATTTTATTGCATCCTCACGACAATAATGTGAAATTGTATTATTACGTATTTCCATTTTACTGGCAATAATAACAGCTCACATTATTGGTTGTTTATTACTTTCCTAGTGATTTTACATGAATCAACTTATTTAATCCTCACAATTCTATGAGTTAAGCACTGTTAATATTCTCGTTTTCAAAGAGGAAGAAAATCAGAGAACTATTAAATAGCTTGACATAGTCATCTAGTTAATACTTGGCTGTAGGAATCAAAAGTATCCAGTCTGACTTTGGAGTCTATATTGTTAATGACACTACTAAGTGGAAAGAAAGCCATAGACTTAGGCTAAGGAGTTAGCTTCATTCTCCCGGCCTCAAAGTGGCTGACCTAAGACTTTCAACCTCAATTGGCCACCTCTAAGGTACCTGCTTCTTCTACCTCTTCGGGAAGAGAATGAGTTCTCTGGGGGATAAAGTGACTTCTCACCCTGCATTCAGATGCAAAAAATTAGCAATTTGCGTCAAGAAATCTGTAGTCCAGTCGTTGATTTCTCAGCTACTATGTTTTTAATTTTTTTTATTAGTTTCAGGTATACAAAACAGCATAGTGATTAGACATTTACACACCTCACAAAATAACTGCAACAAGCCTACTACCCATCTGACATCATACAGAGCTATTAGAATACCATGAACTATATTTGCCCTGCTGTACTTTATATACCATGACTATATATATTTTTAAAATTATAGTTGACATTCAATATTATTATGTAATAGTATCAGCATAGTGGTTAGGCATTTATATAATTTATGAAGTGATCACCCCGAGAAGTCTAGTATCCATCTGAGACTATATATAGTTTTACAATATTATTGACTATATTCCCCATACTGGCAGCTACTTTTTTTTTTTTTTTTTTTTTTAGGACATCCACGTAACCTGTCTTTGTCATGGTGTGGCACACATTGGAATCAGTAGGTGTGTTTGTTAAACCTAATAGGTGTGTCACTTAATCTGCAGTACTCTTCTTGGCTGAACCTTGGTCTTGGCCTCTGTCAGCCAAGGTAGCCATTTGAAGGGTTTCATCAGGACAGTTTCTGGGGCATCTCTATTCTGCTTCCTCGCCGTATAATGGGCAGGGGCGTCATCTTGGCAATAGAGGAGCCTTGACTGTTTCTCAGAGGAAAGGAATTCGTGCTGTTCTGCACAGTGAAAGCGTTTAGCTAAGGAAACATCTTGATGTTAAAAGCTAGATCACTCTTTCAGAGACTCCTACTTATCTACAGTCAGAATTGCTATATGATTCTGATTGCCAGGCAAGTCCAAAGAAAAGAAAAAGAAAAAAAAATAAACCAACCAACCAACAAACAAAACCCCCCACCATATCCCATTTTAGGAATATTTGCTATTCCTTAGGGACAAAAATTATGCCTTATATTCATCTTCGGGAAACCAGACCCTAAGATGCTACCTGATGTCTATAAATTTCCAGTTAACATTTCATGGTGGGTGGGGATGATGACTAAGGTACCACAAGCTAAGTACTTTACATTTGGTTATTTATCCCCATTTTACAGATGGGAAAACCTCAGAAAAGTGACCTTCTCCAAAGGTCCTTAGTGTTAGAGGTGGACAGAAAAAGCAAAAGACAGGAGTGGGGAAACAAGAAGCAGTGAAAAAAAAGGAAGAGTGGGCAGGTTTGTAGACATTTGGTTTTCAGTAAATAGCTACAGATAAATATTAATTGTGATAGTCATTGTTTTAAATTATTACAACGACTTGTTAGTTATATTCTTTAAACTGTTAGAGTAAAGCCAACATTTAAGGAGAAAAATGATTTCTTTTTGGTTTCCACCATAATTTACGTCTGCGATGCTAAACTGGAGAGATTTGGCTTCAATAATAACTTTCAGAATCATCTACACACACACACACACACACACACACACACATACACACGGGAAAATTAACAAACTTACATTTCCCTCTCAAGCAAACACTTCATACATTATCTATAATTGTCACTAAAAGTAGAATGACACTGAAGTGTGTTTGCTAGCTAAGGCACAGGTTTGGAGTTGCATAGGTCTGAGTCCATTTGCACATTCCTTGGTTCATTCAATATTTATTGTTCAATGCCATGTGCCAGGCACAAGAACTAAGGGGCTGAACAAAATATCTACAGTTTCTGCCCTCGGGAAGGCACAGATAGGTAGTGAGACAGCTACACAGGAAATTTTGACAAAGCCACTGTATGCTGTGATAATGAACTTTTAGAGTGTGCACAGATACCCAAGCACATGAGGACTGAAATGCGCCCTGAATGATAAGTGGCAGGAAGCCAAATTTGGACAAGAAAATGAAAAAATTTTAATCCTGGGCCCACAAAGAGGGTCAAACTCTGTAACCTCAGTTCCTACGTCTGTAAAATGGGGTTCATCCTTAGGATTAAATGTCCATAAATGGGACTCATTGTTAGAATTAAATATGATACTCTAAAATAGCGGTCATCATTAGGATTAAATGAGATAATACCAATTTCTTATCACCGACCGAACCTGACCCAGAGTGCGCTGGTTGTTTCCACTACTCTCTGTAGACACATCCCATTCTACTGGCTGTGTGCATGCTATGTTATAGATAAATCCCCAGTTGTTACTCCAGTCAACTCATAGCTTTTTAAAAGTAGCAAAATTCAAGAACTGAAAAGCCATATCAAGCAATATTTTGCAAAAGGCTTTGGACAATAACAGCCAAGCACCCCATAATAAGCCTGTGTGTCCCCAATACCCAGGGCCAGGTCAGACACACAGACACACAGATACTTCCTGTTTTTGCTGAATAAATCAATCAATTGATACTCCTTTATCAAGAGCCCAGATCTGTTTACAAAGAACTAGTTTTAAATTTTTAATGCTCATCAGTTTTTGTTAAATATGCAACATATACAACTACTTATGGCCCATCAGTCGGGGAAAGAATGCAAAACCTAAGTCTTCTCGGCAATATGTAATTTTTTAAATTATCCAGATACGTAAAAAGAATTACTTCCATAGTGGATTGAATTTGAAAAGTAAGAGTTCATATTTGTAGAGAAAAAGTTAAGCAATGGAAAATGCTACCTGGCCTTTTTTTCCCCCCTACAATTTACTTTTATTTTAACCTATTTTTCTTTTGTATTGAGTTTGCTTTGCCGAGCACAACCTTATGATTAAATTTTGATTTAAATAACAGAATTAGTTCTACTTTTGTGTCAAGTGTGAGGGAGGAGGGAATCTACCATATTGATGTTTATGATTTTCATAGCTGGGATCAATAGTAATAAAAGTTTATCCTTCAAATCCAAAATGGTGGTTCATTGTGCTGTACAAGGGGGATGCCTGAGATTTGCTTCTTGAATGTTCTGAGGGATCTAAATGGCACTGCAGTCTGATTTGTATATTACACATACGTGTAAATATACACACAAAACTAATTATTTAAAGATAGAATTCCCAGTAGTCAATCAAAGCAATCATTCCCAGCTGTTTTTAGGTTTTCACTTCCAGAAGTTTATATTTTGAGAAAGGAATTTGTGCCAGTGTCTTTTTCTGTGACCACTCAGGTTTGCAGAATCATATTTTTTTCCTTTCAGAGGAGCCAACATGTAAGAATTAAACATGAAAATGGGATTTACTAACACTCATTAGTAGAAAAAAAATTCTAGCACCTTTTTTAAGAGTTTATTTTTTCCAAATAAATAGTTTGACCTAAAAGAAAGAGGGGGGATACATAGAATTCAGTGTCACTCACTTGGTTTTCCTTAAAATACCTACACTTCGCTCTAGTTTCCAAAGATGCTAGATCTTAAGAGATGCACTTGGGGGATAACCTCTTGTGTCCATACTAAGGCGAGATAATTTATATTTAGGCAAAGTATTTTGTTTTAATTAATTTACAATTTCAAGAACCCACACATATTTGTGTTTTAAATAGACCACTAGTCCTAAAATTCCTCTTCTGCCTTATCAATCCTAGTGCGTCTCTTTCAAGGTTGCAACTTGAATAACTCTAGATCTATCCCCTAATATTGATCTATATGCTTCTAAATAATGTGCTGGAATTTCATGATTATTATTTTTCTTTTAGAAAATAGTTCTTAGATCTGTGTAATGAAACAGGACAATTAAGCTTTTCTACAACTTCTTCTTTCCCCTTCTCAATACCTCCCAGTGGCTGACTCACAATTCTTTGTTAAATTACTCATCAGAATTTACATGAGAATGGCTACACAAATGTTCTTTGCTGAACAGAGTAAGGAATGTGATTATATCTCCTCTCTTGACAACTTTTGTTTTATCTGGGGCCTAAAGCTTCATCATCGCGTCTTCTGCACGCCTAGTATTATGTTCCACGGGCTAAAACCATTGGCCCCCTCTTTCCCTCGGAAGAGCCTCTATTCATCATTACCATCCAGCCTAGTTACTCAGCTGCCTAGCTGTCATCCATCAATTTCTCTGAATCGTCATCATTGGACTTAACCTACACTACCTTCTGATGTTGGATCTCCTAGAGCCAAATCATATGCCTTCTTCTTTATTTGTGTATTTCCTTAGATTGCTGATTAGTTTTTCAAATATCTTCCTAAGGACAGGTTGTAGTAAATAAATGTTGATATCTTTGCATGTTTGAAAATTTCTTTTGCGGTTTTCACATTTGATTCATAGGTTGACTGTGTAGAGAATTCTAGATTGAAATTTTTTTTTATTAAAATATTGAAACTATTGCCATTCTGTCTCCTAATTTCCAGGGTTATTGTCAGAAACATAGCTGCTTTGGGGATTTAGGGCCCTTTATATGTGACTTGTCTTTCTCTTTGGTAGATTTAAACATCTTCTTTTTATCTTTGCTATTTTGAAATTCCTTAATAATATGCTTGACACATACTGTACCAGAGACTTGGTTTTTTCAATATTGGGTAATTACACTGTATTTTCTTTTGTTATTGTTGTTAATTTCCTCTTTTCTGTTTTCTCTGTTCATTGTGTCTCACTTTTTTGACCTTTTTGACTCCTATTTATTGGATATTGTATCTCATGGAATAATGCTCTGATTTTCATGTACTCCTATTTCTTACCTCTTGGTTTCCTGGGAAATTTTCTCCATCTTATTTTCCAACTTTATTAATGATATTTTAATTTCAGCTATTGAATTTTTGTTTTGAGCAATTTTTAGAAATTCTCAAATTGTTTATATTTTTCTAACATCCTGTTCTTATTTCATGAAAACATCATCATCTTTTAGCTCTTTCAGGATATTAATTGTAGTTGGGATTATTTTGTGTGTGGGGGGAGGATAGTTTACTTTTTCCTAGTTTAGGTACTATTTCAATTTTCTCCAGTTTCCTTTTGTCTGATTGTTTTTTCTTTCAGATGTATTGGAGATTTTCCTTAAATATCTGATTATCTGTTGTTTTATAATGAAAGGAAAGGACCGATTGGAATCTCTGTGTCTATATAAGATGGCATTGTCCACTGCTGGGCTTTACTGCAAAGTGATCAAAATCAGCGTCAGTTTCCTGCCTACAGAATTTTTGGAGTCTGGCAACCTTCTTTCATTTTGTCTAGTCTTTGCCCCTTTGAGACCAGGCTGGCAGCATTTCTGCTGGCATAACATTCTCAAAAACCTTCTGGATCTCCCATGAATATCACCCAGATTCACACCATTAGACAAGAGGGTCCTCCATAGATCCTTCCTGAATAATCCTTGTTCCTACCCCTCATCTGTGTCCCTGGTTTCTGCTCAGATGATTGTTTAGATTCATTAGTCACATGCCTATTCTTTTCAGCAAAAGCTCATCCAGCCACACTGTTGGTCGTCTTTCCAGAGTGTGTTTTCCAGCAGTGGGTTTTCTAATTTTAGCATCCTTGGCAATCTGAATAGGCAGGAAGCCTCCCAAATCATCAAGCGCTGGTTCCTTTTTACATAACAGTTCCTTCTTCAGTTTATCTCTTTCCTCTCACATTTTACTGTGAGTAGCAAGGAGAAAGCAGGTTGCACTTTCAACAGTTTCAAATCCATTTCAACATTTTAAACTATTTGTTACAGTAGGATCCCACTTTTCAGTGCTAAAATCAGTGAGACTATCCCCACTTACGGTGATCTCTAATTTTTTTTTTTTCTCTGAGGCTTGTAGGTTTCTCCAAAAAGTAATCGACTAATATTCTACCTTAAAGGAGCGAGGAGGAGAATCTGTATTTCCATCATTTGGGAACAAGGCCAGACTTTTCCCAAAACCCACACTTTCAGTCCTGTGCCTCTGCTGGCTCTCCCTGAGCAATGAGCTTCTCACGTCCAGTTTCTCCAGAAAAATGAATCTTTAATATCCTTCAGGGCTACTGGGGGTGGGAGGTGGGATCTAACTAGCTTTGTATATACAGACTTTCCACAAGTCTTTTTCATCAGGTCCCTCACTTCTGCCTTTGTGGGTGTTTTGTGCCTTCAGATTTTCATCCTTGTGAGGCTTTTGGAGGCAAGATGGGGATTCTTACTAAGCACCCCATTGAGGCACCAAATTGTAGATTGCTTGGCTCCGCTCCTGGACTCACTGCTTCTCTACTCACTATCTTCCCAAAATATTCAGAGATGTCTCTACTATTTTCCCATCTTCTCTCTTTGTCTTTTGGGGTTTTTGCATGTTCAAAAAAAGAAACAAAAATATTGTCCTTTAAAGGAGCTTTGAGGGGAAGAGGTATATTGTTAATCATATGTATTGAACTGGAAGTGTATAATTTTAAGACAACCCTGAATGTAACCTTAGCCTAATAGCACAAAAACTGTAAAGGAATATTTTATAATTCACAATTTAGAAATCACTGTCTAGTAAGGTAATGTGCTTCTTTAAATGTGTGACAATTTTTGTAGCAGATCTTGTTAGCATCCCCACCGGTGAATATCCTATAGATGAGAAGACAAAAGCAATAGAGATTTTTTCCCAATAATTAAATTTTTGTGGAGGCGGCTAACTATAGAGATGAAAGTACACTCAAGCTCACGTATCTGGAACTCAGTGTTCGGTATGATTAAAAGTAATTATCTTGGATATTAGCCCCTTATCGGAGGTGCTGTTTGCAAAAATCTTCTCCCATTCAGTTGGTTGCCTCTTTATTTTGTCGATGGTTTCTTTTGCTGTGCAGAAGCTTTTAAGTTTGATATAGTCCCATTCATTCATTTTAGCTTTTACTTCCCTTATATAATGTATTACAGAATTGTACACCTGAAATCTACGTAACTTTACTAACAATTGTCGCCCCAATAAACTTTAATTTAAAAAAGAAAAGTAATTATCTCTATTTTCTGTTATATCCACATCTGAGTTACCCAGTAGGCAAACAGAATAAATGCTCAGGGCAACCAGTGAAGCTGGACCACACACACACACACACACACACACACACACGTGTTAATTTGGGTCCTTTGGGAAGCAGATGTGATTGGATGTGCATGAGATTTCTTGGGGGAAACATCTGTGAAGGTTAAAGAAGAGAGAGTTGGAGAAGGTGGGAGAGCTTTCAGACTGTCGTGCAGGTCTGACTCCTTTGAAGGACAGGGGGAAGGAAGTGGTAAGAAGAGTCTCAGACAGTAGTACAATTGAAAGAAAGTTTCGGCCAAGCTGATGGGAATCCCCAAACCTACGTCTCAAACCCACTGGGAGTCTCAATGGGACTGTGTTAGTGTTTCTGTTAGGCTTCGTCATTGGCCGAACTTGGCTTTAAAACAGATAAAGTGGTGGATTTGTACTCATTAATGAATATAGGTGCGTAGGGACGGCAGGTGGGATAATTAACTACCTTTGTTCCTTGTAGCAGGGGACTTGAGGGGCACATTTTCATGACCACTTGAAACAATCATTTTTAAAATTAGATATTTGATTTGTCATGTAAATGTTTATGTAATTGTCATGAGAAAATCAGGAATATATTGTTTTTCTTACATTTATTCTAGAGGCTGTTTTTTTTAAATTAATATGAAGATGGATGAACCTTGTAATCTATTCAGCCTATAGGCCCTTAACAAGAATTACTTTGTTTTCTCTCTTTTCTGATTTTGTCTCATCTCACGTGACAATATTTCTTTGCCAACAGCAATGCCCAGTCCTGGCCTGTATACATATGTCCCCTTAAATGCTGGCAATATATCTGTAAGATGAAGTGTGTAGGATTGACTTGCTGCTCTTAAAGCTGATGGAGTTTCTTTCAGAAACTGGAGGGAAAAAATGACTAACTCGATTCAAAAAAGAGAGAGAGGAAACATTGCAGCTTACGTAGTCTGAGAAAACAAAGAGAATTAATGGTTGTATACCTCAGCGGCTTCTTGCCCTGGACCTCTGAGCCTTGCTGGGACTTCATGCTCTTGTCAATAAGAATACAAGTGGATTAAGTATAATCTCTTACATCCCTCCCAACTTGAATGGTGTGGGGCCCCAGTTAAGACTTGGTTACTCTCAGGGTAAGCCGTTTTACTCCCCGATTGCTTCTCTTCTCTGCCTTGACCTTACTATATTCCTCCCGTAGTAGTTCCAGTGAGAAGAAACATCTGTTATGCTGCAAACAGCACTTATTTTTAGCCGGTGATAAGCTGCAGATGTTGGATTTTTTAACATCTCTGCTTCACGCAATACAACAGAATTGGTTCACTCCTCATTCTCTCTGTCACCTGCTTCTCTTCCTCCAATGAGAAACTTTATAAATTCATGTCTGGGAAATTGAGCAAATGTCTCTTGATGGACGATTCCAACGACAGTGTTAGAATGAAAGCCCTGAGAGAAATATCCAGATTGATGGGTTTATTTAGTTGGTCTAAATCAATACTTTCATTATACAGTACAGGGGGTGGGAGGGCTGGGCAAAGCACTTCTTCAGTAATTCAGAGAGAATCTGTCATTTCTCCTTTGGTGTTGACCACTTTGTATTGCATTTATTTGTTTACTTGTCTGTCTCCCTAACTAGACTGTTAGTGCCTTGGGGTCAAGAAATGTGTCTTATTCATCATGTCACCCACTGTCACATAACACATACTTGGTTGTGTGCACTGAGAAATGAGTGAAGGGATGCATGAATGAACTTAAGAAATAAGTGGTTAAAGACATTGTTGAATTGCAGTTCTACAAAAGTTCCCAAGAGATCATCCAATATTTTCCCTACGTTCTGGGCTGTTCTTCAAATGGGAACCTTCTTGCTATAGCCAACAGCTCTTTAATAATCAACAAATATGTCCTGAGCACATCTTCTGTCCCAGGTACTGTTCAAGGTGTTAAGAGTACAATAGTCAAATTGAAATATTGGATTCTTGCATTCTGGAGACTTAGGTGGTAGCAGGGAATCAGGAAATAACCATGATAAAATGAATAAATATAATCAAGTAGTAGGAGGTGCTATTAGGAAGAATGAAGCAGATTGTGGTCATCATGAGTGCTGTTTACCAAATGCTGCCCCTGTTCCCTCCAGGCGTAGGTTAGAATGGCACCTTCCTGCTCTCTTGATGTGATGTATGCCTGTGTGCCTTTCTTTGACCAAATGAAATGTGAGCAGACATGACAGGTATTGCTTCGGGGTGGAAGGTGTAAGAAGCAGTGCTTGATTTGCTATGATGCTGTCTCCTTGCTCCAGTTACTAGTGATGTTTAAATGGTGGATGGTCTGCCAGCCTGGTCCCTGGAGTGAGGAAACATGAAGCAGAGCCCACAGCTGACTTGTGATGGATAGTAAACCGGGTTCCTGGACCCAATTCCAATGTGTGTGTGGTGTATGTGTGTGGGGAGTGGGGGCGGTTCCCACACAACACCAAGCAATTCTCAGACACCAGCAGCGTGTCTGAGACGTCAGCTCCGTTCTGACACTATCTGCCTGGAGATAGCATCAGATTCCACAGGTTAAGTGTTCAGTGCTTCAGACACCAGTCGTTAGCCCAGGCTGTTACCTGTGCGTCTGACCGACTGACTACAGACTGCAGGTGCCAATGACCGCCTCCAACTCAGGATGCCAGTTGCAAACGCAGATTATTACCTGTACTTTGAGTGAATGGCTACAAATTGTAAGTTCTCACAACCCTTCTTGGGTTTGATTAATCGGCTAGAGCGACTCACAGAACTCAAGAAACCCATTCACTCTCTAGATTACCAGTTTCTTATAAAAGCATATAACTCAGGAACAGCCAGAGGGAAGAGGTGCCTAGAGCAAGGCATGGGAAAAGGGGTGCAACTTCCATGTTCTCTCTCAGCAGGCCACTGTACCCGAATCTCCAACCCCAAAGGTCTCCAAATCCTGCCCTTTGGGGTGTCTATGGTGGCTTCCTTACATAGGCATAATTGATTAAATTATTGGCCACTGGCAAACCATTCAACCCCCAGCCACCTGCTGAGTGTTCTAGAGCAGTCAGCACTATCTGTGGTGGCTTGTGGTGACTTATTCATAAAGACTGAGTTAAAATCTTTATTTTTAAAGTGTCACATGTGCTGCACACAGTCACATGGGAGGTAAGTCACTCCATCTTACACTGGAGGAAACGAAAGCCTTCTTTGGAATCTGATGTCTGTCAAAAGTTTTGGGTAACACAAAGTCAAGTGCCAACTAGGTATCAGGTGATATGCTAGGATCCGGGGTACAAAAATAAATACATGGCCACAATTCTCAAATACTAATGAGAATAATTCTTATAAAATGCCAACATTTATTACGTACTTATGTGCCAGGGACTGTGTTATCCGCTTTACCTTCATCATCTCCTTTAATCTTCTTAATGACATTAAAAGCATGCACTGTCATTATCTTTATTTCACCAATGAAGAAATAAAGCATAGAGACTTTACCTTGATCGAAATTGGATAGCCAGTAAGTGAGGGGTTGGGACTTGAATCCCAGCTTGTCTAGATGCCTTCCAACTCCAGCACTTCTCACTAAGTACCTGGCACGTTGTTAGGTGAATTCCTAAAGCCTGCTCGCTCTCTTCCCTGAGAGACTTGGGAAACCCAGCGTTTCCCTAGCTCCAGAGCACAGTTCATACTTCGTTGCTACCAGAAAGCCGGTAGTTGCCTCTAAGTCAGCCTTCTCCGGAACATAGAAATAAACAAAAAGCTCTCTTACACTGGGTCAGTCAGATGTGGCAGTTTATTAAAATGATGCCACGAGGCTGTCAGCAAGGACAGCTAGACAGGCTGCCAGCTGATATCTGCTGGCCTGAGGTCCAGGTCCTGTTTTTTAAGTTTGGGCAGCAGTTCGTTATCTGGCTGGGTCACTCTCTTGCTCTGTGTGTCACCCAGAAGCCAGCCCAGCGGGAAGTCGACCAAAACACCAGATCAATAGTAGCATATGACTCTTTAACCCCAGCTTTCCAGGGAATATGAGTAAAATACCACCGAATTTGGAATTCCACGGAAGTACACATGTTGGATAGTTAGGCACTTGGTATTAGGGCACTGATCAAGCTGATTTTGCCACTAATCAAACTGCACTCCTGAAAAGTAAATGTGCATGTTTCTGTCCCTTCGTCTGTATGTGTATTTCTAGCTCTCAAAATGTCTCTTCCTTCCTTCCAAAATACAGACACGCTCATTTGATTAAAAGCTTTCACTGGTCTCTGACCTCCGATAAATATTTCAACCTCTGCATGTGGAATTGAAGGGGTGACAACATGTGGCCCCAGTTTCAGTTCTTGTTAGTCCCCCTGCCCACCTTCTTCTCAGATGACTTGGCTATCCCCAGATGTGTCACACACATTCATACATTTGTGGCTGTAAACGTTTTTCCCCTCTGCTTGGAACATGTGCCCTCTGGCCTTCTCAGTTTTCCAGGACTCAATCTAATTACCCTCATTTTGGGGATCTGTCACGATACCCTGATTTTCCTCCTTGGCATTCATTGATGTGTGCCTCCAAAGCGGGACCCACCTCTTTCCATGTCTCTGTCTAGAATACCTAACACAGTGCCTCGGAGAGAAGCTGCCAAATCAGTGTTAGAGAAGGGGCTTGATCTTTTCGATTTTCTCTGTGAGTCTGAGTCTCTGTCTCTTTATTTTGGGGTCTCTCATCTCTACCACCACTCCCCAGTAAGCCAGGCCTTTTCTCCTCTCCCTATCCCAGTAGCTTTGTGCTACTTCTTTCTAGTTTGCTCTTAGCTCTTTCTAATCAGCTAGATTAGCATTGAGTCCTCGCTCAGACTTGGTGAATTTTCTTTAAGCGTCATGTAGACTAAATATTTGTCTTACTCATTAGCTAAGTCGGGGTCCAGAAGCAGTAAGGATACACTTTTTAAGCTTTCCTTAGGAATATCCTCTCTGAAAACAGCTAGAAAATCCAACATAAGAATGAACTGAATTTTCAATTCTTCTTTGGGCTGTAGACAGCGTATGACCACCCCGCCAGCCAATGCCACCCAGCCGTAGCTCCTGTTTGGAAGGTGGGCCTGCCTGAAATATGTCAGCGGAAATAACTCACGTCAGGAAATGACTGACGCAGTATCCTTATTTTGCAAATACATAGATAAGAGGAACTAAGGCTGGTGGAAAAACCACACAGCTTTGAGGGAGAATGGGCTTTGGATGATACAAGCATGCAACTCCAGTTAAGAATGCCGTAACTCGTTCATCATTGAGAACCGTGTTGTAAATAATCTGTGTGTCAAGCACGATACCAGGTGGAAACACAGATGAATATCACTTCCTGGACTTCATGGAGTTCACAGTCTAGCAGGCGAGCTCATCAGGAAAACCAACAATTACAACACGAGGTGATAAGTTCCATCCTAGAAGCTGTCCAGAAGAGGTGCTGGTTTTGCACCAGCATCTAGAATCATCCTGTCACACTCAGTACAAATTTTCACGAGGTCCCCATGGCCATTGTCTTCCAAGGAAACTATCAGGCGGCATTGTCTGCCTTCCCAGACCTCCTGGAACTCCATGCAATGGAGGAGTTATTGCACACCGTTTAAGAAATCGAATAAGCAGAAAATACTCTGGGATACCCTGTGAAGCACTAACCATACAGATTGCTTGAGGTACTCTGGAGACTCTGAGAAGTTTGCGGTGACTTCAGTCTGTGTGTTAGTGCTTTATCCGTTCTCCACGCGGTACTGCTAAGATGGTTGGGCTGCGTCGCTTTGGTGTGCAGCTTCCCGGCACCACTTGCTTCCCCAGAATGCACAAAAATCTCTGCTGTGATCTGCGATTCCCTCTTCTGCTCAATTTTGGTCAAAATTTCTTCTTTCTTTTCTATCCATCAGTCGGGTCTCTATTTCCTGGGTGGTTCTTCAGCCTGGCCAGAAGGGAAAAATCTTAAAAGTTACTTTGTCCCCACCCCAACTTTTTTTGTTCCCCCTTTGCTGGAGAGGGGTTCTGTGTGTCCACTGAGTTTTGAAGGCCCACCCAGTCAATCCCTTGTCCACATGTGCCTGCTCAGCAGTTTTGTCACATTCGTTTGTAACGTGCCACTAACATAGATGCTGCCAGGGCCGGAATGATCCCAGGGTGCTTTGCTGGAGACTCAGACATCAAGTGCCACAGTACCACGAGCCCCGCCTTATTGAACGCGTAGTTTTTCAGCACATAGGCTTGGGTGTGGGGCTATGATGAAGTTTAGTGTTTTAGACATGGTGTTTAGGGACAGTCTCCCAGACACCTGAATGGCATGGAAGTGAGCCACGTGGATATCTGGGGGGAAAAGCATTTCCAGCAAAGGGAAATGCAAGGGCAAAAGCCCCTGATGCTGAGATTTATGAGAGTGAAATGCGTTAGGACAGAATAAAAATGTTAACTGCTATCAGCTGGCATGATTTCAGGCACATAGTAGCATCTTTGTACGTGTTTACTTACCTTACTATTTTTTTAAATTCACGATTGATTAGGAAGAAAACTAACATGCCAGACTCTATTGAGTTTCTAATATGAACCATGGTATCCGGTGCTTCCCACCCTCACTGCAGTGTCAGAATCACCATGTGCTATGGCTAAGAGCTCTAGAACTCTCCCTTCAGTGCCCATGGCTCCACTGCTTATGAGCTGTGTGATCTGGAGTGAATTGTTCACTTCTCTCTGTGACTCAGTTTCCTCATTTGAAAAAATAGGGCTAATACTTCCTTCCTAGGGCTATTGTAAGGAATTATACGAGCTCACGTATGTAAAACACAACAGTCCCTGACACATGAAGCCCTCTCTCCATGCTTTTGCAATCACTGTCTTATAGATGGGGATACCTGAGACCAGAGAGGTTAAAAAAGTGGCCCAGGGCAACCCAGACAACGTCTAGGAAGAGTTCATGACCTTTCTCAGCACACCACATGTGAAATGGCAGTGAGGTATCGTCCAGTCTCATTGGCTTCTCCTTCCATCTCCATGGCGGATGACCCTAATTACACAGTCTCAAGAATAACAATTTTTCAACAGCAATTTTCTCCACTGGCTTTCTGAATTGGCCCCGATCTTCTTTAATTATGCAGCCCATGCATCCTCGGAATGGAGAATTTCAGTCTGCAGCAGAAGATGCTTGTGTGTAACCTCATAAAATCTCCAAATGCTTCAAGGCAAGTGGTGGTGTTCATTCCTCTTTATTTCCTTCCCAAGAATGTGTGATTTTCACTTAACGTCTTCTGTTTACTTCCCCAAAGTGTCCCCCACATTTATGTTCTTGTTGTCAAAGGATTTAGCTTTCAATCTCTGAACTGCATACACCCACACAGAGGCACCCTAGAGTCTTAACAAAAGGTTTGCACCAAAGCTCTTAATTCCAGCATACATTATTTAGTTCTCTTCCTGATGACTTTCCTCTTTAAATTGTGGTTTCACTCTGCTGTTTTGTCTCTGCAGATGGTAAACAGACCGTTCTCTTTCCATCTGGAGCTGGCACTGTGGATATTTTTGGCTTGAAAGTTCGATGAAGGGGAAAAAGAAAGGGATTCGATTTCTGTTGGTCATTATCTTTCTAGCCCTTTTCCTGTATTTCCTCCCTGTTTATTCCTTTGGCTCTCTGACTTGGTCCACATGCATCAACTTTCCATCTCCATGGGTTTGTAATCAGTGTTATCCTTGATTTGCAGGCTTCTGGTAATTATTCAGAAACAACAGAAGGGGAGGAGGAAAGAAAGAGAGACTTCATTAGTACAATCATCTGAGAAAACAAATATCTCATGATAACATATTTTGCTTGTTCCAAATTGGTTTGGAGTTGGTTGACTCATCAGAAATGCCAAAAGACAAATGGGGCCTCATAAGAATGAATGTGAAGTTTGCATAATTACAAACAGGCTTGCATGGGTTCTGGCTGTGAGGGCACACACTTCCCGCCTACTCATTACAACGTAATTTGTCCCAGAAAATTGTCTTTCCACGAGTATTATCAAATGAGCTGCTAATAGATGGGGAAGTGTTGGTTAGAAGGGCTTGAATTCTTGAGTGAGGAATGTGTAAAGGGCCTTACCGATCTAACCTGAGACCCTCATTTTACAAATGAAAACAGAGCATGAGTGACAACCGAAGTCTCACCAGCTGTTGAGTGGCACAGCCATTGCTAAAACCCAGCCAATTACTCAATGTATTGTTCTGTGTTGGTGGACTGAAATAAAAAGAATTGATATCTAGAATGTTCAAGAGTTGGGCTCTAATATGTAATTTAAGAGAAAACAGAGATTCAAGTGACTTTAGACCCAAAAAAGAAGTAAGATACTGTTTTAGCTAGTAGTTTCCAAATTGCACGCCACGGAGCACTGGGCATTCTGAGAGGGGTCATCCAAGGCCACGGGCAGCAGGGGGACAGTCTGAAGTTACTGGAACTCTAGCAGATCCCACCCCCCCACCATTATCCCTGCCTATGGCCAGCATCAATGATTCAATTAGAGCAGCTCAGTTTTTAACATTTTGTACTTTCCTTCTTAGATTATATTTCAGCAAACGTGTTCAGCCATCAAAGAGCATTACAAAGACCAGACTGAGTTCCAGCAGCCCGTTTGCGGATAAGCAAAGAAATGAAGTTATTTTCTCAAAGTCATTAATTGAGTTAATGAAAAATCATGAACGAGATCACAGGTCTCCAAACTCCTCGTCCAGTGGATTTTCACTTAATCAGACTGCTGCAGAGGAGTCAGTTGATGAGGGCTTAAGAGTAGGGGAAGAGATGTAAACACTGCATCTCAGAGCTTGTTCTCTCTCCGGGCTGGTACAAGGTGCAAGGTAAATCAGGCATGTCAATCAAATGAAAGAAACCAAGTTTTACCTACTCGTTCAGGGATGGATTAAAATTAACAAGAAATTGTAGGGATGGGTTTTCCTCAACTCACCAAAAGGGGGAAGACAAAATTAGTCCTAAAGGAGAAAAGACTCAAATCCAACCTAGAAGGACCAGATCACAAAGGAGATAGGAATGGGGTATCTGATGCACTAGAGTGGATGGAATGCAGGGTGAGGTGTACCAGGCATCATAAGAGTCAGGTGATGGCAAGGGGGCTAATAAAGATGGCTGCTGAAAGCCAGGAGAGGGTGGAAAGAAGGGGAGTCAGCTGGCACAAGGCCAAACAAAGGACTGGGTCCCTGAGTGGTCAGCTTTTGGCCAATTTCCTTAAGCCTTTGGACACACAGCAACCTGTGCCCCAGGAACCTTCCAAACAACCACCACAATCAGTTCACACATTTCTTGGGGTATTACCTCTCACCTTTGAATTGCCACTCTCATGAGGACAGCCTGTTCTTAACTTTGGCATTACTCAGATTTCCCAATTCTGTCCAGTCGCGTGCAGGTGACAGCATACTTGCAGGGTCCTTGGCTTTTTTGTTGAACTTCAAGATACCATCACCTAGATCACCCTCAGGGCTAGAGGTACCTGGTCCTAGTGCAGGACCAAGTTGAATCAGGAGAGTGAGTGTGGTTCCCCAGCTTGAGGTAAGGGGCTCAGGGTGAACGCTTGTTTTGTCTCCTTAAGAGATGAGTGAAGGCCTTGGCAAAAGTACAGTGCTTTTTAATCTGACCCAAGATGTTGTCAAAGAGTGGATCATTGCTTCCATTTTCACTCCTTTCTTTCTTAGAATTATTTATCTTTACTCTGTGCTGTGTGACCTTGAAGCATCTGTTTTAGGAGTAGATAAAACCATGGATGATGGGTTTGGCCTTGTGACTTGCTTTGAATATTAATGGACTTGTCATTCATCAGGACTTACACATGTTTGTATTAAATACATTGTGTTAAACACTTTGGCCTATTGTGCTTCTACTATTTGTGATAAGAACAAGCTCTGAGTAGGCACCTGTTCAAGAACAGAGGCTGCAGCAGACCTGAATCCAAACTGCAACCTAATGCCCGTCCAGGTAATCCTAAGTGAGATCAGCAGAATCCCAGCCAACCCACAGATCTGGCAGCAAGAAAAACCAGTATCTGTTGTAAGCTGCTGGAATGTTGCTTTGCTTTGCTATACATCATTACTGCTGATTGATATGGGTACCATTCCATCAAAAGTTCTGCATTGTAGGAGACAAAACTGGGCTTCAGAGCTTAGCTCTGGAGTCAGAATATTAGAGTTTGAATTCTGATTCCATTATTTATGAGCAATATGACCTTGAGAAAATGAGTTAAGTACTTCACGAGTGTTTCTTTCCCTGGAAAAGCTAGATGATAAGCTAGGTTATTAGACAATTGATCCCCGTGATTCCTAGATTCCGTATCTGCAAATTCACCTACTCGCTAAAATTTATCTGGAAGCTCCGTATCCCACTCGTGGTGTTTTCACCATCACTCACGGACGTGTGTAGAGTGGTGAGAAATTTGAGTCACCAGCTATGCAAGCTCCCAGCTGAGGTTAAACAGGTTTCTTGTTTCCGCTCTCATCCTGTAAACAAATATCCTTTTTGTGGTCTAATTAGTGCCATGTCTTTCGCATTTTGTGTGTTTCTGTTGGTGTTTTCCCACTTTCAAATGGCCCTCAAGTGTAGTGCCGAAGGGCTCGCTATTGTTTCTGAGTTCAGGAGGTCTGTGCTGTGCCTTCTGGAGAAATTAAGTGTGTTAGATATGCTTCATTCAAAGCATAAGTTATAGTATTGTTGACCATGAGTTCAATGTTACTGAATCAACAGTATATATTAAATGAGTTCCCTTGAAACAGAAACACATATAAAACAAGGTTAGGTATTGATCAATTGGGAAAAATGTTGTAGCTGGAGGCTCACAGGAACCGAATTCTGTATTTTCCCCCAGAAGCAGCAGTTGAGCATTCATTAATTCAGTGAATAACAACTTCCACAAATAATAAGAATCGACTGTGCTTACCTCTTAAGATTCTTGCTCACGTTAAATAAGACAATGTAAGTTGTGTAAGGTGCTTAAGTGCCTAGAGCATAGAAAGTGCTTATAAATATCATCTATTATTTAGTCATCCTCACAAATCTACGTGGTAATCCTAAATAGCTTAAAATTATGCAATATAGCGAGGTGGAGAGTGTTATTGACATGTTTACAGATAGAGCTTTCCTTGATTCTGAAACAGGGAAGGATGAAGAATCAAGGTGACTGACAGGTAGGGGTAATACAGGAACAGGAACAGCCTGTTATCCAAAGATTTTCTATTCAGAGATCCAAAGAGACTAGCAGATATTTTGAAAGGAATTTAGACCCTCTGACCATTATCACGGATATTCTGAAACCTGAAAGGGTTTGGTACACGGGTTTATTTCTTACATACTCTCACATTGGTTGAACGATCTTACCCATCAATTTTTCTGGGAGGCCACAGTGATTGGAGAGAGCCAGGGGTCTTTATATCTGGCATTTCATGCACAAGATGGAGATAGAATAGTTGCCACCGTCTCACAAGCTGTAGCTCCTGTTGAATCACAGTGAAATGAGAGACCACCCAATGAAGCACACAGCACACAGAAATGTGAGAGACGGTAATCAATCGATGTTTGTGGCCAGCAGGTATTGAAGTGATTTGTTAGCAGGTGACCACCTGTTCCTTTTTGGCCTGTGGTTGAAGGTTTTTGCAGGATGTGGGAATTTCAGTGATGAAACCTGGATGCTATCAGGCAAACCAGGATGGTTTGTTAGCGATAGATGACAGGAACCAGTGAAGTTAAGGAATTGTCCCAGTGATCACCATTGTTGCATGTAGAGGACGGGGGATGAAAACCTGCTGCTTTGACTGCAGTACTTATTATGGTGTTTTGCCTTAAGAGTCCAGGAGAACAGTAGGCTGATTAAACCTTGTATGTCTTTCCAACTTCAAAACTCTATGTCTCTCTTGGTCTTTTTGTGAAAGAACAAGATCAAAGTTCCTTCTACTAATTCCTCTGTTCTTAGCTGAAAAGTCACATTTTCAGGGTAGTGAATCAAAGAGCCCCGTTTTTCCTCTGAACTGGATGACATTACTGTAACATCAGGTACTCACTTTGTGGTGATCATTTTTGCAATTATTTTGTTAAAATCTATTTTGTCTGATAGATTGTGAGTTCGCTGTCGAATACCAAGTATCCAGCACGGTGTTTACTATATGAAAATGTCACTTAAGCATTGGTGAAAATAATAAACCCCTTAAAACTCTATATACTGATTTTACATTTACTTTAAAATGTGAGAGAATTGATTTTGATGTTGGTGAATGTCAACAGTGTATTTCGGGATTGATGTATTTTGATTTTTTTTGTCTTCCACTGTAGGCGAGATAGATAGGAAAGCATAAATCGATCAACTTCTACTCCATCTTTGGAATACAGACTCAAAAGGAAGGTAATACAAATTCTCATGGTATTTGAGCAAATCAAGGAAAATTATATATTAAAACATATTTCAAATTGAACACGTAAAATGGCCATATCTACCAAAGCCTTTCTGTTTTTAATGTTTTGCAATTTAAACAAAATTGTTTTTTAAAACTCTCTTGTTTATTTTAAAGTGTGACATATTTTGGGTGACCTTTCTCTGATAGAAGTATTGAACTGTTCTGGAGTGTATCCAATTATCTCAAATCCTATTTGTAACACCAAAATCTGAAGAAAATAATAAGAAGAGAAAAACAGTTAAAAAGAAACAGTTTCCGTGCCAAAACACAAAAAACAAGACTCTTGCTATCTTGACATCAAGAAAATCCACTGGCTTTTTGTCTCACTGAGAGTCAAGAATCCAATTAAACTAAGCAATTTTAAATGACTTCATTAAGGAACACTTAAAATTGAGTAAGAAAATAGGCTGATAAATCCGAATAGGTTAGAAAATTGAGTTTGGGAGATAACGGTGTGCCATTCTTTCTTTTCTGTGGATTGTGTGACATTTAACCAGCCTTGCTTTTGTCTTTCTGTGCCTGACAACGTTAATAGTTTACCAAAATAGAGACTCTTGTGTTCAAATTATGTTAATGTTTTAAAAATGAAATCACATTACTCTGGAGCCCGAAGGGATTCATCTAGAATCCCTTTCCTTATTTAGTAGATGAGACAGTGAGCCCAAGCATGGACAGGTCTGAAAGGATCTTCTTCCAGAAAGCTCTAGATAGCGTCAGGTCATCAACGGCATGACCAAAACTAAAAGCCAGGTGGGCCAGTTCTCAGTTTAGTACTTTTTAGTTGTTTTATTGGTCTGTGCTTTTGTTTGTGACGATGTGGAGAGAAGAAGGGAGGGGAGAAAAAGGGCTGAAAAAAATGCATTTCTTTTCGGGGCTCTTCCTTTGCATCCTTATTTATACACGAGACCATATTTTATTCATAATATTTCAGCCCACGTTTTAACTGAATATGATATTAAAAGCACTTTTCGTGTTGCCTATAAAATCTTTATACACGCCATTTTTAGTGGTTATATACTGTTCCACTGAGTGCATGTGACATTATTTATTAGAGTGATCCTTGTGGCACTGCCATTTTTATAGCTTAAATATGATCAACATAAGTGATTGCGTATCTTTCAATCTGTAACTCCCCATTCTATGTTATTGGATCTGTTTAGATTTATAAATTAGCTGCAGTGGATATTTTGAGGGAAACTTCCACAACCATCACCCATGTGCTAGAGTATTGCCACCCACTTCCTCCTGGGGAGCAGAAAGCCTTGTAGCCAGTCTCCAGGGTGGCTGGGAGGGATCAGTAATACTCCCTACTCCGCTCCTAGGCCTTGGAAGAATGGCAAAGTGATTGTTTCAAAGAGCCTAAGACTGTTTGCACTCATAGTTTATGGGTAAGGACCTTTTGGGGCATTGGAAAGTCCAGAGGAATAGGCTCCTCTAATTTGGATGTAGCTGCACCTGTGCTCTGAAGAGCTATTTTTAACATAAGTTGTATCTTTTGCCCATTAAAGGTATCTGTCACTCTCGTCCATGTCTGTTAGCATCTGTCCATCATGCAAAACACCAACACTCTATGACAACTGTGTGGCATTTTGACACATCAAGCGACTGCTACTTCGAACTAGTTCCTCAAGAGGGATTTATGAAAGAAATTTCTGGGCCAACAGATCAAAATGGGTCAAAGCGTTTCTATGTGTGTTGCCAAGTTTATTTCCAAAAGGACATTACCAGTGTTACATCTACCAACAATTAATCAAAGAGCTTGTTTGCCACCATTGTCACTAGCATTACGGGGTGTCATTAAAAAAGGGAAATCTGTGTTGGTTCTCTTGGCGACCTAGTAGTTTTATGTCTTGATGTCTTCTCTACTGCATCAGACTATTCAAGTACAAATGGTCATTCCATTTTTCTTATGCCCATCCACAGTTTTCACTTTGTGGAGAGTGAAAATTTGGGCACAAATGCTCCCAAGGAATCAGGAAAGAACAGCTTGCCTTCTATGCGCAGCCTTTGGATAAAATGACAGCTTGACTACTATAGTACTATTACCTGTGGATTCAGAAATGCTTGAGAAATGAAAGTTTTTCTTGCCTGTAAACTAGAGCTAGTTTCGGGTTGGGAAAAAGGCATGGTGTCCTTACATGCTTGTGAGTCATTATTGGGATTATTAGCCAATATTTATCTCATCATACTCACTCATGCATGTGTATTTTTCTGGATCAAACACACTGCTGAATGGGAAGAAGCCAAGGATGGAATTTGCTAGGCTGACCGAGCTGCATTGTTCAGGAACTTGAGCCGCAATGGGGAATAGTGGGAAGAGTGAGGGATCTGGAGTTGCTTGAGGTTGTAGGGGCCTCTATCGAGTACTAGCTCTGTGGCTTTAGAAAACCCTTTTTTCCTTTACAGAGTCCCAGGGTTCTCAGCATTGAGCAGTGTGGCTGAGAAGATTCCTGAAATCCTAATGGTAAAGTACGTGGCACATTGTATATGGCAAAGGTTAACTGAATGGTGTGTTGATTTATACTATTAGATTATATTTTCCCTGACTTTGTTTTTGTCAAGCACTTAGAACGCAGTTACAAATTCCTTTTTTCAATCCCGATGTGCTCTCCACACCCCGCTGCTTATCAAAAAATGAATACCGTGTGTCACTTTGATCTACTTTTCTTTTCAGAGTGCTGTTAAGGAGGCAGGTTGTTTTTCTGTATGTGACACAAAAATACTTAATAATAGATGTTAATCCTTCAGGCGCTCTTTCTGTTAACGCTGTCTAACTGCTTTCATTCTAAATCTTTAGTTCCTTTTAGATGCCTTAAACACTCTGAATTAAGTCCCCTTTTCACCAGATGTGTGTTTGACCTTGAAAATGAAAGTTTAATCAAAAGAAAGACTATATATATATATGTGTGTGTGTGTACAAAGACAGATAGGTATAATAGCAGATCATAGATAGACAAACAGATAGACAGATAGATAGATAGATAGATAGTTAGGTAGGCAGACATGGAGGCCCACATTTAATTATTATCCAGAACATGAAATTATTATACCATAAAGCCTTAATTTTCTCTCTCTCTCTCTCTCTCTCTCTCTCTCTCTCTCTCTCTCTGCTTTCTTACAATTAGGTCCATGTGCAAACCCATGAGCCTCCTCTGCCAATTTCTGCCTAGCTAACCCCCAAATTGGACATGTCTTAATAGTTAACCTCCAGATCACGTGATCAAATTTCTATAGGTTAGCAAAACCCAAATAATAATCCCAATCATCTGTCACTTAAATAAGGGCTATATCACTTATCTAAAAGGACACATGATAGTAGGAATGGTGTTAAACATCCATGAAAACCAGAGATTTGCCTAACATCAGCCTTGCCCTGGTTATTCAGCCAAAATCTGCTCTGCAACTTCAGGTTTAGCCTTTAGAAGGCTTTATGACTGAATTTCTGCTCTATTTCTTCCATCCCTGAGCCTATGTACACACAGCTGCATGCAAAAGCATAGAAATAAAAATGTAAGTAAGGAGCAACTAGCTTAGGTTTGCTTTTCTCCCAGAATGAGCAGCAGGCTAGGCTCCGGCATGGCCTTCACCACACATCACGGTTTGAACCACAGGAACTACAGCACTGAGGTCATTTGGATCTGACATGGACATTCTGCGTCCTCCCACCCCGCTAATCTTGGGTGAAATGCCATATCAGAGAGCTGAGACACAGCCTTCTGAGCAGCTCCCGTAAAGGGCCAGGAGATGAAATGCTGAAGGTGCAGTGGAGTCGTCGTCTCACTCGGTGAGATTTGACCCAATGGAAAGAGAAGATGAGAGACAGCCAACGTGTCAAATATTCTATTCCTCCCCTGAGAACGTAGATATCCCCCACATGACAGAGCAACTGGCTGTGTCTCCTTGTGGAGATGAAGATGACTTCATAATTCACCAACTTAAGTTTCTTCCCCCCTTCCCAGCTTTACTCCTTTTTCTCCTACTTCTGTTTAGTTGGAATTACGTCTCTTCGTACATAACATTTAAGCTTTGACTCAGGCTGTTTCTTAGAGAAACTTGGATAAGACCGTTGCCTCTAGGAGGAGTCCTAGAAAATAAACCTAAAGGTTGAGATTTAGTGCTAAGATTCACTCTCTGTCTAGAAGCGCTGTTGCAGGTAGGTGTAGTCTTAATAACCCCTGGCAGGTGATAACATCACAATTAATACAATTTTCATCTGTAGATAATGGGATAAGGTACAGAATGAGATCAAGTCATTGCAAGATCAAGTAGCTGCTGTATTAATCCACATAAAGGAAATGGTAATTACAGAATTGTAAAGTATGGTACAGGGGAGTTAATACCCTTGGCGTTATCATAGATAAACGATAGACAAGAGAAGACAGGAGACAGGAAAGAATCATAATGTGATCTCTCTCTTCCTTCTTTGAAAGAAATATTCTATGGCAGTGTGTTTCTTTTGGGACTGATTGGAGGTGTCCTGTATGACCAAATGCCTCATTCCACATTTTTATTGAGCTGTGACTAGCTCATAGATGCACCCACTTGTATATGCTTTCCACCTTCCTGCCTGTTCATATCACTTTCCTCTCAATCTCACTGTTATGAATCACATTTCCCAGCAAAGCCTTAGTACATGAAATTTTCCGTAGTCTCTGTTTTCTAGAAAACCTGGACTAAGTCAGGGTCTTCTTTAATGAGTACACAAGCTGCACACTAACAGTCTTATTCAATAAAAATTTTCAACACCATCAACTAAATCTTTATGTTCATGACTTGAAGAGGATACAAGAATATACTTAGATGACTGAAAATCGGAGCAGAAAGCAAGCTTACAAACTTGGAGATAACATTTAGCCTATTTCTTCAGAGACAGCAAATAAAGGAAAAAGACCTGCTCCACAACTGATCCTAAAAGAAAGCAAATAATTATTTCAGTCTCATGAAGTACAGTAGAGGGACAGAAAGATCAATCTGATATCTGACAGTGCTGGGAAATTATTATTCATAAACTTCTACAAATAAAAGTATGACAATTTTCAAGATTACTAAATTTGAACAATGAAATATTTACCTTTTAAAATAAATTCCAGGTTTAATTTTGTATCCCATAAGATGAGGTGGTAATACGACCCTCTGGCTTTGGCCTTGGCCAAACAGTGATTTTTATACCCAGACCTTTGTCAATTGTATTTTGAACTGTTAATTGTATTGACTCATGACAATTAAATATATGAGTATTTAAGACACCTCTAAAAGTTTATCCCCTTCATTAAATGCCACTGAATAGAATTTGTAAGAAAGCAGTACAGAATCTGGAGTTTAGCCAACTGTATTCATAGTAATAGTAATAATAACTAGTTAAATGTATTAGCACCAACTTTGTCACAGGCATTTCACTGGGCACTTGAATTGCACAATCAACTTTAATCTTTGTGGTAATTTCTTTAGGCAAGTACATGATATACCCACTTATCAATGAGGAAGTTAAAGAACAGAGAGTTTAATAAATGACTCAGTGTCACCCGGCTTATTTGTGGTAGACCTAGATATGATTCCAGGTCAGTTTCACCCAGAGCGATGCTCTTTACTCTTTATCATAGTGAGTAATGTTTGAGTATGTGGTCGGTGTCTGGCATTGTTCTATGATGCTTCCCATGTTTCAAAGTCCAACAAACAAAAGAGGTGGTCGTTATAATGATTCCTATTTGACCAATGAGGAAGTCAAGGCACCAAGAAATTGAGTAATTTGCCCAAAGTAATATAAGTGGAAGTGCAGGGATTCCAGAAATCTGGCCCCAAACCTGCTTTTTATCAGTTGTCCATTTTTTTCCATTTGCAACCAGACATGAAGTCTTCCTTTAAGGATTACTATAATTGACTCGTGTACTATATTTATTTTCAGATTGTGACCTCAGTCATTCTCAACAAATCCTTTCCCGGCGTTATAGTCTTTGATTCAAGAATTCCTCCAAATTTTTACATGAAGGGATACCTAGAACAGGTAGTCCCGTGCGCAGTGGGGCGCCAGATACACAGCACCTCTAGAGAAAGAACGGTTTCATCACAAGACTGTTTTTTGAGACTGAGGTCTTTCCATATCATATATACACAGAGTAGAATGATTCTGACATTCTCTTGGAGAGCAAAGACCGGAAAAAAATCATATATCTTAGAAGATAAGACAGAGCTAGCTTCTGGCACTATAGAATGGATAAAAGGAAGACACTCCAGGCTGTCCTTTTTTTTTCTCCTTCAGAGTTCCTGACGCCCTTATATAAAAAGAAGCACTGTGCAGTCCTCATTTTATCAGAACTGCCGTTGGCCTACTTGGATCGCTCTGGAAGATAGGAGGTGACTAAAAATATGAACTCAGTCCGGCTGTTCAAGATACCTCATGAACCTTGTCAATACTTGAAAAGGTCCACAGTTTAAGATTGTATAAAACACTGTGAGGGATATTTACACAACAATAAATATCCCTGGGGACAGAAGCAGTCATAGAGCATTTTACATGAACATAAATGAACACACACCAAAAAAAAAATTGTTTTAAATGTCACATTGTAGTGATTCTAATGTTAAGAAACAATGCACCCTCACTGTACTACAATAGTTACGTACGGTGGACTACTGTTAGTGTGTGGGCAACCTACACATTGCTAAACCCGTTCAGAGTTGTGTTCCCCACAAGTTCAACGGCTGTAATTATGTATATTCATCTTTCTATGATGTAGTCTATAGAAATCTTATGGAACGATATTTAAATAAGCTTTTATTCCACTTTTATAATTTTCATGCAGTAAAATTTCCCTTTCTTAGTCTTAGGCAAGTTTTGAGAAGTGCATACAATCTTGTAAGAACCACCAAAAATCAAGATATAAGAATATAGAACACGTCCATCATCTCAAAAAATTCTCCCCTGCACCCCACTCTAGTTTTGCCAAGATTTTGCAGGGGGGCCCGTGATTCGGGTCTGCCACCTCTGAACTTCTTTCATTTGTAAGGTAAACCCATTCATTTAAACCTGTGTTATTTGGGGCTTTTCTTTGATGTACAACCAAACCGAATTGCACTTGATAGGTTTTCCTTTCTGTGATGCACTCTGAGGCTAGAAATCTCAGTGCTGTTGGATGTCATCCGTGTAGAGCTCAGACAGTGAGATGAATTAGCATAAGACAATTCATGGACCCTGAGCAGATTGACTTCAGCTCCCGAGAACTTAAAATTCCTTTCACAGAAAGACTTGGAAAATTTTCAAAGAAAGTGGTAAATTTGAGCCTTCAGAAAATGACCCTGCTCCCACTAGCCACTGGAGAAATTGCTTTGGTTTCCGTTTGATTTAGCAAAATTAGTAGAAGATTCATTCTCTTGTACCTTTATTGTCTGTCATCTCTCTTTCCTCGTCAGTTTTCCTAGGAAAGAGGGTGATTATGTTAAATCGGTAATTAAGCTGAAGCTTCTGTTCTTTAGGACTTGGTTCCCAAGATAAAGCAGCTCCTTACAAGTAACAAACGCACAAATAACAGCAGAGGAGGGCAACTGACAGATGAAGCCAGTGGTCCCAGTATCTCAGCACATCTGCTGCCTTTCAGCAGGCGTCATCCATCACTGCATGCCTGGAAGGGGCCAGGCACCCCGAGTCCTGCTCCATGTCTCCGCTTCCGGCTACCTGGCTAAACGTGGCAGTCATTCTTGTGCCTGAGTGGTTCAGCATCCCACATCTCAGCCTGGTCTGAACACTTGATGGATGCTTTCATCTTGGCCCTGGTGACGAGCAGCATACATTTCAATTAAGATGGGGCCCCAAATCCCCCCTGATCAATGCCACGGAGGTAGTGAGTAGAGAGAACTTGGAGTTAGGTTACTTGATTTCAAATACTACATTATTCACCTGCAGATTTTGTGAGCCTGGATAAGTCACTTTGCTGGTATGAGTCTATGTTTCTTATGCTATAAATGACCGAGATTTACTGGAGGTTGTGCTAGGAGACACGAAAAAGAGAAGATGCTGTTCCTGCCCCACAGGAGCTCACAGATTAGTGAAGAAAGTATAGTCTGTATAGTCGGTATTATCTTTCCTCATAGGGTTTTTGAGGAAGTTCAATGAGATGATATATATGAAAGGATTTTAAAGCTCAAATACTCATAAATGATGATTTTACCAATCAATGGGGCACATTTAATGGCAAGTTTAAATTTATGAAGGCAGCTCTAAGACTTGGCATGGTAGAGGTTTCTAGTATTCACTCATTTTTTTAAAAAAGATTTTATTAAATATAGATAACACACAATATTATATTAGTTTGAGGTGTACACTCTAGTTGCTCAGCATTTATAATACTTAAAGAAGTAACCACTATGATAAGACCAGCAACCGTCTGACACTGTACCATGCTATCACAATATTATTGATTATATTCCCCATGCTGTACGTTACGTCCCCATAATATTTGTTTTATACCTGGAAATTTGGACCTCTTATTCCCTTTCATCTCCCCCTCCCAACTTTTAAATTTTTCAATTACAGTTGCCGTTCAATATTATTTTATCTTAATTTCAGGTGTATAGCATAGTGGTTAGACATTTAAACAGTTTAAGAAATGGCCCACCTCGTAGTCTAGTACCTACCTGGCACTATGCATAGGTATTACCACATCTGTTGTGTGTACGCAGTGAGTTAATTCACTGGAAAGGACTTGTAAACGACCCAGAGTTACAGAGATCAGAACTTTATAACGAAGCTGTTGTAGCTGTTAATTCTGGGCTCCGCATCTTCTCCTGCTTCAGGAAGTGAGGAGGGAGCAGGGGAGGGAGAAAGGAAGGCAGCCTGGGTCTCCATCGGGGTGGCTTTGATATGCAGCTTCCTCCAGTTCCCACCCACAGGGGGCAGAACCAGAGCTGCTGCTGAGGCAGAAAACTTTCTTTGAAGAATATAGACGCTCTTTGTGTATTCACAGGAGAAAGGGAGCCCTGAGTGGGAAGAAGAATCCAGGTTCTTGAACAGGACAATTGTCTTCCTTCAGTTTTCCTTTTGTCATTTTTATTCCCGCTTACCCTAGCCTTCTGAAATGTTTACACCACGGTTGCTAAAAACATGTATATGCATGACGTGTATAATCTTTCGTTATCGGTATATATTGAGTATTACAATTTTAATACAGTTTTTTTTTTCCTTTCTTAAAATGTGTATACATTTTTGGGGGCACCCTCTGTATTTATTGGGCAGTAGGCAAGGGGTATGTTGTGGCCTCCACGGTGTGGCTGACAAATGGCCCTCAGAGCACAATCCAATTTCATTAAACTCCTCAAACCTATTAGGTACTCACTTCCATTCTCCCCAAGTATTTTATATGTGCGCAGAGTGGCAGGGAAGGGATGGCTCCAATTGTGTGAAGGACTCGTATGTGCAAGAGAAGTCAGGCTTGTTCTGTGCCGCCCTCAAGGGCTGGGAAAGAATCAACGGGTAAAAGTTTAGTGAGATGAGTTCTGATCAATACTGGAGTAGTGTGGGCTACACAGACTGGGGCCATAACGACAAAACTTCGTTTTCTCTGTTCTCAAGGAACTCGAGAATAGAGTAGGAGAAATGAACATGTAAACAAAGACAACGAAAATAATATGATCACAATACTACAATGTTATGTCCAGTTCCGGTGCACATCTCAGTAAAAAAAAGCACAACACAAAATACCGCTCACTCTACCTTCAAAACACTATGGGCATTCTGAATTTCCAGAATTCAGCTCTTTTCGTGGTCAACATTGTTTCCACTCTGGTCAAAGACCCCACAATAACATCTCCTGGGTAATTGAAGTAGGTTGCTAATTCCCAAAGTGTGGCCCAAATGATCTGTTTCCTACCCAGCAGCCCTGTTAAAAACAAAGGAGCCCTGTTAAAACATAAGGTAGGCATTTCATATCTAGCTACGCTGGAGGACCTGATACAGATCAAGGCCTCTTGTGGGATAAAATATAGGAAATAATTGTTTTCATATGTCACTCCTTTGCTCAAAACCTTCCAATGGTTTCCCATTTCAATTAATGTCAAAGTAAACATTCTTACCGTGGTCTATGAGATTTTGCTGATGTGGCCTCTGCGTATTTCTCCATTCTCTCCTTTTGTCCTCTGCCTTTTACTCACTCTGACCAGACACACTGGACTCCGCTATTCTTCTGACACTAGGGGCATTTCCATCTCAGGAACTTGGCCGTTTCTATTCCTTTGGCACAGAATGAGCTTCCGAAATATACCCACCTCAGGTGTTTGTTCTCAGTGAGGTCTTTCCTGATTCCTTATTTAAAGTGGATTCTTCTATCTCCTGGCACGCCACACATCATTGCTACTTTACTCTTCTCTTTAGTGCTTATAATGATAGAACATTCTGGATAATTTGCTTATCGACGTCTACTTTTGTTTCTTCCTACTAGAAGGTTAAGTCCCATGAGAGCAAGGAATTTGTCTACTTTTATCCCTCAGAACTGCCTGTCCAATAGCAGGTGCTCGGTCATATTTATTCACGTATAAATCAATGGATGTCTTTAGCAAAACCATCCTTCAGAGTGGTAAGTGCAGTTCATTTATAGTTACCATTCCCAGAGGAAGTGAACACAGATTTAAAAATACATGTGCTATAATATTTAGCATCTCTGCTGAAATGTCACCTCCATAGAGCCTTCCCTTAATGTCATATCTAAAATAATATTCTCACCACTCCGTCCCTTTATCTTTGTTCACAGCACTTATAATTACTTTATACTTTGTCCCATGTTGGTTTGCCTATTTATACTCTGTCTTCTCCACTACAGTGTCAGAAATCATGTCTGTTTTCCTCACTGCTATCTCAATACTGTATACATGTCTTGCATTGCTTAGAGGGGGAAAAATGCGAAATTAATGCATTAGTTTTTAAAGTGATCAATAAAAGAAAAACCTTTTAAATTAATGGCAGAGAAGTGAAGGGGTGGCATGAAACTTGCCACGGATAACATTTATAAAAACTATATAAATTAAAAAAGGAATAGTTAATAACACCAGAAAGAATACAAAACATCCAGAAGTCTCGGGAGAGTTTAATTTTGGAAGAATGCAAATGGAAGGGGTATAATATTGTGAGCTTGTGGCTGTCTGGCATGAGAGAACTGTCCAACCACTGTGATTACAGCTTCAGAAATGTAGCTTATTGGCTAAATGTGGCAGAGATAAAATTGTAGGGCTATAAAAAGCAGCTGTAATTTAAAGGGGGGGTTCCTTGCTAAGAGAGAACAGAAAGAATAAGAACCCAAACCTGACAAATGAACGTCAGGCTAAATCCCTGATATCAGTTAAATTATGTTGTATGAAGCAGCCCTCAGGGGACTGATGTAAAATGCAGACAAAAAGGAGAAATCTAATCTAGAAAGATAAGCCTTTATGGGGCCGAACCTATGCGTTTGCTGGGTTTTGTTTTAATTGAGTGCATTCCCCAACTCTGAACAGCTCAGATGCCTGAAGCTTCACAGGTTTGAAGTATCAGAGGACAAAGCTCTAACCAGCGGAACAGCTGAAAACTATGAGAGTTTCCTATTAGATGATTGCCAAATGATGAGTTCCTTTTTTATTCATGGCTTAGCTTGCTATTTTTCACCTTTAGCGCTTTGCTCAAGCATCTATTCGCTCATCAAAACATATCCTCTAAACCTATCTTTTGAAATTGTATCCATTTTAAAAAAAATCTCCTCTAAATTGTGAGCTACACGGTGGTAAGGGCTCTATCTATCACGTTCACTGCTGAAGCTCTTGTGCCCCTCTCCGCCCCTCCCCCAGGAGGCTTACCCATGGTGATGATGATGGTGGCGAAGATGATGATGATAATATATGCTAAATGCTTATTTGTTGAATAAGTGATGTATGAAGAAACTACTCATGATGACCCTAAGTCTTGGAGTGGGGTTGTAGTGGAGGTCCTTTTATAAACTTCAGCACCACGAATCCATAATTGGTGGATAGAAGGTAAGCAAGATGGTGTAAGAACATTGATTTTAAATAAAGAGTACATTGGAGAAGGTTTGCTGAAGGAATCAACCAGCCATGTGTGGATGGGATGAGCACAGACTTGTGGAACTGGAGACCTTGAGTAATGCTTCAATGAGGTCCTGGGTTTAGGAAAATAAGGCACGAAGGGATCGAGCCTGAGCCCGTTCATGTTGGTGGGGTAAGACCCGGAGCTCTACAGAGCAGTGATCTTAACTGTCATATCAACAGAGCTCTGTGCCACAGCCAGTTGTCCTGCGTGCCATTAGTAGTTTGTCATTGCTGATAACACAGACTATATGAAGGATGCAATTTGGATGTTTTAAAGTCAAGTGGATTCAAGAGTAATTCAGTCATAAAGCTGCTCTCACTCATGGGCCTCCTGATAATATTTTTGTGAGTGGGTCAGGAAAAGCTGGGGTTCGTGTGGATGCATACTTCAAATCTACACATCCCCCAAAGCGTGTTGCACTGGAGCCTGCCTTCTGTTACATGTGTGGTCACATAATATAGATAGAGAAGTGCTGCTCTGAATTAGAGGGGAGTGGGTCGAGTGCCAGGCCCGAGCCTGGGGTCTCGTGAGGCAACAATGGAGTTGGATTTTCAGGTCTGTTAAAGCTTACACTGGGTGCTGCCATGACCAGCGTGTTCTACAATTGACCTCAGCTGTCTCACAGTAAGTGGCAGTTGCTAGGGAGATAAGCATGAACTGGAAACAGAGCCTGTCCCCAAGAAATCGCAAGTATCTCAGGGGATCTCAAATTCTTCTCTCAGGCTTGATTTGCATGGCTCTGCTTTAAAGAGTGACTTCCTAAAAACCTGTATCAAAGTACATTCTCCTCGTGAGTCTCCTTCTACCTTCTTTCCCACCATTTGTATTAATATGAGGATGGATATTTATGCCCGGTATACTCTATGAGAGCAGGGACTATTTCTTTTTATTCACAAGGTGTACTCTGTACTCCACAGAGTTCCCAGCACGGAGAGATACTCCATAAATATTTACTGAGAAAATGGATATAAGGATACGAGTTAAAAGTGAGCAGATGAATAAATAGCTATCTCTTTAAAAACTCAGGGAAAGCTCTATTTGGAGGGGAGAGGTTATTTTCAAAGGCTGTTCATAGGGGTCTATGAGATGTGTCGAGAAGACTTTTCTGATCAGTATGCATTTGTCCACCATCACTAGCTGTGACTAATTCACTCTTGTTCCCAGGGAGTGACTTCTGAGCTCATGTAATGAATGGCTACAGTCCCTCTAATGACAGCACTGCCTGGGCACGATGAATGCCCAGCAGTCAGCTTTCTCAGTCAGTACAAGGCCAGTACAGGTGGTCAGTCGTTCAAAGCCCAGAAGTATTTTGCACCAGTCTTACCACAAACTGCCCATTATTTAGACTGAACCAATCATTGATGTCCTACAAATGCTGAAGGAGACGTTAATAACTGGATTCTAGACTCTCGGGTATCTATGTGTGCACCAGGTTGATTTGGGAATTGTGGTGTTGTGTGGGCAGTGACCATGGGCCACAGGAAGGTCCTTGGCCGGAGAAAGAAAATCAAGTTACCACCCTCTGACCTTGGAAGGTCATTTATCTCCCTTGAGCCTCAGTTTGTTCAGCCTTCCAATGGTGCAGATAATTTTCCAACAATCTGTGAAGGATAAAATAAAATGGAGACGCACGCCAACTACTGGTATTAGTAATATATGTGTGCGCACATACAAGGAAGTGCATGTGCACAGACACAGCTTATGTCTACTTATTTTTTAGAATAAGTATACTTTTGTTTGTAGTTAGAATATTAAAAATAATTTAAGGCATACAAAAAGATATAAAATGATTTAAGAAGATATACAAGGCGGTCTAAAGCATAATAAAGTCAACATTCACGGCTCTACCATCCGCTTTAAGGAGTAGAATCTTTTCATTACAGATCAGCCTTCCAGATTTATCACGCCAGTTGTATCCTTTGCTTTCCCTCCACAGAGGTAATAACTAGCTTGAATTTACTGTTGGTCTCTCTTGGATTTCTTCGTAATTTACTACTGCTTTGCCTCCTCTTAAACTATATAAATTGTAGCATACTGAATGTATTCTGTAATTTACTTTTCTTGCTGCTGATTCTAAGTGAGGTTCTTCCGTATGGATATATAAAACTTGGCTCACTCACTTTCACTCCTACTTCATGGTCGTTTAAGTGAATACATAACAATTTATATACAGTTTTCTACTGGTGGACATTTAGAATATTTCTAGTTTTTTGTTTTTTCTTTTGGATACATATATAAATTTACTAGATTTTGCTAAAGTGTTTGTTAAGAGAGATATAGCAATTTATATACCCACAAGCCAAGCTGTGGATAAGCGTTCCTTTTGCTGCACATCTTTGCTAAATCTTCCGTGTTTCCCCGAAAATAAGACCTAGCTGGACAATGAGCTCTAATGTGTTTTTTGGTGCAAAAATTAATATAAGACCGGGTCTTATATTGCATTATATAAGACCCGGTTATATTATAGTAAAATAAGACCGGGTCTTAAATTAATTTTTGCACCAAAAGACACATTAGAACTCAGTGTCTGGCTAGGTCTTATTTTCAGGGAAAGACGGTTGGTATGGTTATATAGGTACTCTTTGACAAATCTATTGGGCATGGAATGGTCTCTTAATTTGTATTTCCTGGTTACCAGTAAAATTGTGACGTAAAGCTTTCTTTTCACATGTATTTACATTTGTGATTTCTTTCCTATGTATTATAATTTTACTTTCATCCGTCAGGAATGCTGTAAAAATAACGAAACACAAAATCAGGTTTTTTTGGTGTTTTGTTTCCTGTTTCTTATATCTAAGGAGAATACAGAGGAGGACAGGTCACTGATGGCCCAGACCTATGAGGCTATGGATGCTTCACGAAGCTTCCACTGTGAATTCTTCCAGCCTTAGCAAGCTAGTCTCCTCCTGTCCTGGTCACGAGAAGACTGCAGCGTCTCTGGCATAGCATCATAGTTTCAGGCAGAGAAGCTCTTGTTTCAGAAAAACAAAACTTTCTCAGAAACCCTCAGGATATCTTGGCTTATATCTTAATGGCCAAAACTATGCCCTTTGCCACCAATTTCAAATGAGACAAGGGAACTGACAGTGAGCAGAGAAAACTGGCCCCAAGTACAAAATCAAAAGTACTTTCACTACGAGAGGAGGGCTGAAAGGCTACTGATTATGCAATCAGCAGTGCCTACCATGAAAGCTTTTGTGTATTTTATGCTGCTTTTTTTTTTTTTTTGGTCTCTTTCTTCTTGATTTCTAGAGATTCTTGATATCTAATAGATTCATATTCCTTATTAGTTGTTTATATTCTAAATATCTTATTCTTTAATCAATAATATATGATCATTTCAAAAGATGTAAAAAAAAAGCATTTGATAAAATTAAACCTAAATTTGTAATGAATTCACATATTGAAACCTAATCCCCAATGAAGTGGGATCCTGGGGTGGTGATTAAAGCATGAGGGTGGAGCCCTCTTGAATGGGATCGGTGCCCTTCTAAAAAAGACCCCATAGAGCTTCCTCACCCTTTCCACCATGTGAGGACACAGTGAGAAGACAAGATAGTCAAACAGGAAGTGGGCCCTCACCAGACATTGAGTCTGTTGGCACCTTGATCTTGGACTTCCCGCCTCCCGAACAGTGAGAAATAAATTCTGTTGTGTACGAACCACCCAGGCTATGGTATTTTGTTATTGCAGCCTGAATAGACTAAGATAAGGATGAAAGGTCATTGTAGTCTTAGCATAAGCAAGTAAGAAGTGATCTAGGAAGAAGTAATGAGAAGCAGACTGACGGTTGCGCTTGCAGGAGTATTTTAAAATATTGCAGAAGTAATCTGTACAAATGAGCCTACCTCAGTGCTAATACTGAGAAAGTGGTGCAGGGAAGGTGCCAGCAGCATGTGCACAGGAAGCAAAGGCAGGTTGGCCATTTGTTGCCAGATTTCTGCTTCTCTGACCTGGGCCTGTCTGGCATGGATATGCGCTTGCCCCATAAGCTGGCAAGAGAGATGCAGAAAACCACAACCAATGCAGAGAGTTTTCAAGTGTTTACGTTTAACTTTCTGGAATCTCTCAGAATGTCAGGAGTTTTCATTGTATTCAGACCTCTGCTCTAAATATAAATGCCATCTTTATAGTAAGACTATAGGTAAGACTTAGACTAACCTACTTAAAATAACACTCAACGATCAACCTTTGTCCTTTCATCTTTATTTTTCACCTTAGCACTTATTCTCACCTGACCAATTTGTCTATTTGCTTTGGTTCACTGCACCATTTCTTTTTTAAAAAAGTTAAATTTATTAGGGTGATACTGGTTAATAAAATCATGTAGGCTTCAAGTGTACATCTTCTGTATATTACGTTGTGTGTTCACCGCCTGGAGTCAGTTCTTCTATCATCATATATTTGATCCCCTTTACCCTCTTCTACCTCCCCCAACCCACCTTTCCCTCTGGTAACCGCCATACTGTTGTCTGTGTCTATGAGTTTCTTTGTTTACCTTGTTTGTTCATTTGTTGTTTTCCATTTTATATCCCACCTATGAGTGAAGTTGTATGGTTCTTGACTTTTTCTGTCTGGGATCTTAGCACGATACTCTCAGGATCCATCCATGTTGTCACAAATGGCAGTATTTCATCTTTTCTTATGGCTGAATAGTAAATAGTATTCCATTGTATATATGTACCACATCTTCTTTATCCAATCTTCTATCAAAGGACACTTCAGTTGTTTCCATGTCTTGGCCACTCTGAATAACGCTGCAATGAACATAGGGGTACATATCTAATATCTAGGAAGGCACTACCGAGATACTTTTAGTGCCTAAAAGTGGACTAAAATGTCTACTTTTTTTTGTCACCATACCTAAATTTTCTTAAAGTCGTGCCTCTGATTCATTCAGATCACTATTATCTTTATCAAAGGTTGGGCTATTTTCTGAAAGTCTCTAAGATAACATCTCTTCTGCAAACTGACTAGTCTTCTCCACTCCCCAGTTAGACAGCAGGAATGCAACAGGCCATTCTCAGAGGCAAGCTCAGATCCCACCTGGAACTTTTGGCATTATCTACATGACGAATACTTTAATTAAAAGCCTCCACAACGTAGCCAAGTGATGCTTTCCTGCAATTTATTTTTCAAGAACTATTTTATATTTTTATTTTTTCCTTTTGCAATCTGATCCAATGAAGCATGTGAGGGACAAGAGGGAATAAAACCTATGGTCAAGATTACATTTGATTTGCAAAGGAAGACCTGAACACTAGCAAAAATACACAGAAACATGCAAATGAGATACCCAAAGGCTGGTGCTCATAATAAACCAATTAGCAGGTTTTGAAACTTGTCAACCTGTAGTCTTCAGGTGAAGTGAAGAAGAAATAGGCAAATTGGGTGGGGCCATATCCAACTTTCCTGCTCAAGATGAAAATACTTCTTTGTAGTCTAGAAAAGTGAAAAAGGCATAATGCAGACAAAATCAACTGCATGATTTTGAATCAGCAGCTGGTGTTTTCCCATGAGGAAAAAAGAAAAAGAAATTGGCTACAAAGCCTCACAAATATCAAGGAAATAATATCTTTTGGGCAACGTTCTCTAACCATAACGAAATAATAAAATATGTCCCCAGAAGACAATAGAAAGCTAAATTTGTAAACAGACAAAAAAAACAAACAGAAAACACAGTTGAAAATAATTTCTTGGAACAAAAAAATTACTAGAAAATACAAATATTGACAAGTAATTAGAAATAAACCAAATGAAAGAATTAAATATCAAAACTTATGGGATTAGCTAAAGCATAGGGAAAAAGTGTAGTATAAAGGCATTATATCTGAAAATAAAAAAGATTGTATATTAGTAAGCATTGAACAAAGAAGATAAACTGAAAACCAACAATAGCACCAAAATAAGGGCAAGGAAATTACCAGAAAGGAAAAACTAAAGCAGTGAACAGAAACTAATTATGAAAAAAACAGACGTAAGAGGTGATCAACTAAACCAAAAAAAGCTAAATTTTTCAAAAGACTATTGAAATAGATATTGTGACAAGATTGGACAAGCAGAAAGAAAGGAGAAGTAACAAATAATACTAGAAATCAAAATAGAGAAAATGAAGGTTAGCTACCTTTGCAATACTTCATTAGAGGGGGTAATGGAGAGTGGATCACAGTTTGCAAAGGAATGGGAAAAGCTTTGAGGAAAGAATTTTAAAAGGTCAATCATCATCTCTTAGAGGTTTAGTTGGGTTGACAGTATCTGGAACATGAGAGATGGATTGCCAGAAAAAGCGGCTCCTCGCCAGCACCCATTGGGCCTCAGACATTCCAAGGACACTTTTCTTGCTTGACAACCAGGAAATCCAGAAGTCAAGATTTTAAAATATATAGTATTTAATCAACCCCGTGGCCTGGAGCTAAAGTCTTAAATCTAACATTTTTACAAGGGTCTGTAGATCTAACTCTGGCCTTCCTCTCCACTTACCTTACCCCGTTTTCCCCACACTTTTCTTCACTCCAACCTGATGAAATTCACTTCCATTTCTTGCTTGAGCCAGACCTTGTCTAGCGTCAGGACTTTGGCACAAATTTTCCCTCTGAAGGATTCTACTTCCTTCTCCACCTAACCAGCACCTCTTCATCCTTAAATATCACTTCCTCAGGGAAGTTTTCCTTGAAGTCCAAAGTTAGATTACGGCTCCCTGCCATGGGGACCCACAGTATAAAAGCAGGTGTATCACACAGCTCTTATTTAAATGCTGACACAGGTCCTCTGGCCTCACCTGTGTCCAGGGCTCTTGACCCTTTTTCTATGTCATGCACCTCTGTGGGCAATGTGCCTCCAGATCCCAAGTTCCTGGTTTCCAAGCAACCAGCACTGCGTCAGCCTCATCTCCTGGGGTTGACCTGGCTCACCACCTGCAACTTCAACTTGTGGTTTCTGGGTCCAGGGCAGGACCCAAATAAGCCACACCCAGATGGTGACTTGCCCAGCAGTTGCGGAAGGGGCCAAGTGATAATCTAGAAGTGCAAAGGCATCAGCTCCTCTAGGTTGAAAGATGGCCAGTAGGAGACAGGATGGAGCAATCTGAAAAATTCCCCCAGCCCAACTGTGATCCAAGAACATACCATGACATTATCACGATTTATAGACGAGTACCACCTTATCTTTTCTTCAGAAACACCGTCTGCCTTTTTAGGCTCTGTGGCAGTTGTATTAAATTTGTCTATAATATGTTATTCCTGAAGCCTTTCGAAGGGGAATGATTGAAAATTACACGGTTGCTCAGGCCTTCTGGAAATTATGGGAGGAAAATGTGCTGACATTATGTTAGCTTTTGAAATTCACCCAGAAATGAAATGGGTTTTGTTTTTTTGTGTGTTTTTTTTTCTTTAAGGTTTTCAACATGGACAACACGACTGGCTGAGTGGGAAATTGTTCTGCGTTTGCAGTTGGAACTCCTGTGGTGCCCAAGGAATCCAATTACAGTTGGGAAGTCATATAACAATGCGTGAACCTGTCCTGATCAAAACAATGTTTTCCTAAATTCACTGAAGATTAAGGTTTACTAATGCTGAAGCATGACATTTTCAATTAAGCATTCAGTTCCAAGGAAAGAGGTGCCTCTTTGCCAAATATTTGTGATTTTTCTCTCCCGAGAAATATTGAATGTGAACCCTCTGAGATTGCTGCAAAATGCAGTTTGTAAACATGAATAAACAAAATGGAATGACTGCACTATGGGTTCTCTGCCACAGTAACCTTGTTGTCATTTTAGAAGTATGAGGAGGTGGTGTGCAGCAGTGGGGAGGAGGGACTGACCCAGGAGACGCGGGTTTGAGTCCTCGCTCTGCCTCTTTCTTTTTATCATCTAACTCTGAGCGTGGAGCTCCCCCGCTCTGGGCCTCAGTTCCCTCTCTGTTAATAGCGTGATATGATTGCATTATTAGATGAGTAACGGCATTTCCTCAGCAATACGGCTCTATCGTTCTTGGAATGAAATAGTAATATTATTAGCCAGGGCTTTGCAATTTGGGATTTTGAAATCAGCACAATTCAAACAAACAAACTAAGGAACAAAAAAGTTGCTCTTCCATAGCCAGAGTTTGCTTTTTTCCAAATATAGGAATTTTTTTTTTTTTTTAAATACTCCCTTCTTCAAGAACCATAATTAAAAGATGGGACGGGTGTTGGGGAATGGGGGAAAAGGTGAAGGGATTAGAATGTACAAATTGGTAGTCACAGAATAATCACGGGAACGTGAAATATAGTATGGGGAATATAATCAACAATGTTGTATAGATTATGTCGAGTGCCATATGGGTGCTGGATTTACCAGGGACGTCACTTCATAGACTGTGTAGATGCCTGACTACTACACTGTACACCTGAAGCTGATGTAGAATCACATTGAATTTCAACTATTATATATATATATATATATATATATATATATATATATATATATATATATTCATGGGCTGTAAAGTACAGCATAGGGAATAGAGTCAATGGTATGGTAACAGCTGTATACGATGTCAGAGAGGTAGCAGACTAGGAGAGGGGTTATCACTTTGTGAAGGGTGTGAATGTCTAGTCATTATGTTGTTTTGTACCTGAAACTAATTTTTAAAAAGCCTAAAACAAATAATTATACACCCAGCAAAAAAAACAAAAACAAAAACATACTTACCGTGTTTCCCCGAAAATAAGACCTAGCCAGACAATCAGCTCTAATGCATCTTTTGGAGCAAAAATTAATATAAGTTCCAGTAGTCTTATTTTACTGTAATATAAGACCGGGTCTTATATAATATAACATAACATAACATAACATAACATAACATAACATAACATAACATAACATAGTATAATACTGGGTTTTACATTAATTTTTGCTCCAAAAGATGCATTAGAGCTGATTGTCTGGCTAGGTCTTATTTTCGGGGAAATATGGTGCATTACATGAAAGAAAGAAAAATTCAAAAAGCAGGAAAGATAATCTCTAATACAGAAAAGACCACTGACAAATTAATGGCAACTGTAGGACACACACACACGCGCACACACACACACAAAATTGTCCATATTCTTCTCATTTCACATGGTCTGGTGAGAATTTTATTGTGTTCCTTTGGGGAATAAAATGAGTAGAAGTAAAATTGTCAAATATATTAGAATAATCAAATTCTAATCATATTTTAGAAAAATGTTGACAACCAATCTGTCTTGCATGCACAAAAAGGAAAGAACCCTAAATACATGGGAAGGAATAAATTAGATGAATCTGTTTAATGTCAATCAGTGTTTATATGATAGAACACGAAGTGATGTCTAGATAGCTGTAGAATTTTAATTACAGAAAAATCATAGTTTTCAAAAATTTTGGAAAAATTCAAGTAGACAGGCAAGACTTTGCAGGTGCAAAAAAATGAAACAGCTAGTCTAGGATATGCCATCCCCATTCCTCCAGGGTGATCTGGTCATATAAGGAGGTGCCTGCACACATCTAATTTATTTGGGCAGGAACCTACGAGGAGTGAAAATAGGTAAGAATGGAAGGGAGATAAATTTTTGTTTGTTTTTGTGAAGATGTATAAATTCAAATGTGTTTGAGAATTTCTAGAGGAAATTCCCAGCTGTGGCTTTCCACACTAATTCCAGCAAAGATTAATGAAGTTCACAAATCTTGTGCTTGTAAAAGCTCATCGACTCATTTCTCCTGCCCATCAGGTAGCATCATTGCCTGAAGGAAAAGGTGAAAGTTCACGCTTCTGATGCCTGGTACGAACCAGTAAGGGAAAGGCTTTCTCTGTCTCTCCGGTCTCCAAGGATGACATCTGCCCAGGTAGGGAAGCACAGTGGGAGTCAAGAGGAAAACGTGCCATGTGCCTTGGAGAACGACACTTCTCTCTTGGCCCCTCTTGTTTGGTTGACGTTATTGACTTGGCAATTACTATGTGGCGGGCATTATTGCAGGCCCTGTAGATACACGGATGAATCAATCAGGCCCTGCTTTCTTGAAGCTTCTAGTGAACGGATGAGAACGCTGATTAACCTATAATTACAAGGCAGAGGGAGAAGTTACCACATCAGCCAGGAAAGTGACTGCGAGAGCCTATAGTCCAGAAGAGATTTCACCCGTGGCAGTAATAGTGTGATGGAGGCAGTACGCCAGGCTTGTGTTTGAATCCGTACGTCTGTTTCTTGCCTTCTGTGGGATTTCTGTGTGTCCCTATTTCAGCATGCTTCTCTGAGGCCACATAACATTGTTTCCCTGTCTTTAATCTGTGGCGACCTATTTGCAAAGTAAGCAGCATGAACAAAATAAGAGTCCATAGGCTTTGAGGGTTGCTAGTCGGTGGAAACGGAGAGGCAGCTGGCGACAGGCTGCATGTTTTCACTTGTAAAAGCTGATTTTCCATTGTGACATCCTCTTAATTATGCTCTGTCATCATTCACATGGGCTTTCATTCATTTAATAGCAATTATGTCCTGAGCATTTAAGGGGATGAAGCCAATGAGATAGGCAGTTGCAAATGCTTTGAGTGTCAGAGAGGCCCTGTTCTAGTAATTATAGGTCAAGTAATTGTCCCTCTTAAAGGATTCTGAGTGTCTTTTAGCAGTTCTTCAAATTCCCTCTGTTTGTTTGCAGCCTGCTGCTGTCTTAAACCTCACTATGTGCGGTGTGAAATTTCAAAATATCCATTGCATCTGACTCTGTGCCAGTTAGTATCTAGTTTAATGCATGAAGAATATCCTCTAGTTCAAGGATTTGATTTTACTCATTGGGGGCAATGACCTCCTTTGAGAATATCATACACGTAGCAAAGTCTTTCTCCAGACAAACTGCGTTCTGTGTTTCTCTCTATGGATTTATAGATCTCTGGGGCCCGACTATGAAATTCTTAGCGCCTGTGATCAGATTAAGTAACCTGTAATCTTTATATCAGCCATCCAACTCCAAACTGGGAAAGATCTTTTCACTGACACCTGGTGCCACAAAATGGGCTGAGGCCTGCCTGCTAGCTCTGGCTAGGTGCCTTATCCAAGGACATCATCCAGCTGCTCCCTGAGGTCTTGCTCCCAGGGCCCTGATTCCTGAAGCCCTCCCGTCTACTTTATCTGAATGAATATCTTGTGTGTGTATGTGTGTGTGTGTGTGTGTGTGAGATAGATAGATAGATAGATAGATAGATAGATAGATAGATAGATAGATAGATAGATAGATAGATAGATCAATCTTCTAGATAGATGTGTGTGTGTGTGTGTGTGTGATAGATACATAGATCAATCTTCTGCGTCAGACCTCCCAGAATGATTTCTCTACCACAAATACAGTGACATCAGCTCCCAACCCCTTAGTAACTGTTCTTCACAATAGCACAAATTATTCGGTTATAATGGGAGTGGATACTGTCTTGGTCCAGCTCCCATTAAACGGGAGTGAGATAAATTCTCACTTTCCTCAAGGAAGGGAGGAATGAAAGTGAGAGGTAAAGCAGGCAAAGAAAAGCAGGAAAAGACCAGGAAGATCTTCATATCCCCCAAAAGCCCCTTGGTTCATGTCTCTTTGGATTGCATCCATGAAATGATACCAGGCTGCCAGGAGACTCCTGGGATAGCTGTGACTATCCTACAAGCCCCAGCTGGTCACATAAGTACAGTCATCCCCACCAATAGTCACGCTGATGTAGACAATGCCATCTTGGTGGCTCCAAACTACAGTGAAAACTAAGAAAGAATCTGGGGAGCACGGAAGGCCACGCAGAACTCCTGACTCAGCTAATTGCTTGGGCTCGTCTTGCTCTTTTCTTTAACCTCCTCGTACTATAACCATGCACCAGATTTAAATGTTGAAGCCCATCTTTCGCATTATGATGGGGTGTTTCTTTGTTACTGCGACTGGTACCTCATTGACCATTATAACCACGTGGTAGGTATCGAATCCTTAACTAGTTCTTCCATTTAGTTCAGGCTTTGTGATCCTCATTTCTTGACCTAGAATTTAAATCAAGAAGCTGAGACTCTGAAGGTCAAGTGGCTTTTCCAAGGCCACACAGTCAGGCAGTACCAGATCAGTGATTTGAACCCACATCCGTCTGACTGCACAGACCACTGAGCTTTTCTCTTCACACTATCATGTGTGTTTCCCCATCTGTGTGGGTTTGTTTGTTTGTTTGTTTTGTTTTGTTCTGAGGATAAGAAATGATTCTCTGAGTCCTCAGTCCTGGCTGTATGCTAAGTGCTCAAGAAACGTTGGTGGCACTGAATTTGAATTGAAGAATGAGGACATCAGTTTCTTATCGGGGCTGCTGGCAAAAACCCACACTTGGCAATAGTGGTATGTATGCAGTTCCCTGCTGTCCTAGCATAAAGCTTCAGAGTCTGCTTCCCAGGGTCTCTGGGAGCCTGGTCTTGGGGGAAAAGCCTGGAGCACAGGCACTTTTACAAGAGCTGTGCAGCCGGCAAAATCCTAGGAAAAAACGTACAGGGCTAAATGTTGCTATTGAAGGAGGCAATCTTGAGCTTTGCGAGTTTAATTACTTATGCCAAAACAAAAGAGCCAGTTTAATAGGATAATTGCCCATGAAAGGGAATTAAATAGAATCAAAAGAAAAATTGAAGCCACAATATTCTCTTGCCTGCTGGAGGAGCAAAGCTAATTGTTTTCCATCTGAAACTCCCTTTTGGGTGTTTCAATCCAGCTAATTTTTCAAGTTATTTGAATTGCACTGCACATACTCGTTTTAACTACTTAGGAAGTAAGATTTCTCTAATTCTGGCTTTTGGAGTTGATCAGTTTCACCTGAATGCAGAGCTTTGGGTTGAAAAAGTCAACATCGGAAAGCATAGAAGAAAGGGATGACATGAATAGTTGTAGAGAGCTCAGTTCTTGCATGCGAAAGCAGTTTTACAGTGCTTCCAAAACCCACCTTTGTAATAATCTGGGTTTTTTTTTTTAAAGGGAAATTGGATTTAGAATAAGCTGAGTATAATTCTGCTGTACTTTGCAATAGTACACTTAACCATTCAATGATGACTTAATAAGATCTGACAGTGTGAGGAGCACTGGCAGCGGGTCCCCAGAACAAGGAGGTGGCAGGCTAGGCACTGTTTCAATAGATAAAATGATCATATCCAGTGCTAGCATGCCTGTGGGGGAATGGGCCCTCTCGTGCACTGTTGAAATGAACGTGAACTACTGCCTTGTTTCAGGACACCTGGCATCACCCCCAAAGGCTTTGAGACGTGTGTATGCCCTGTGACACATCTCACACTCCTAGAAATGTACTCCAAGGGAAGAGTTGTCCAAGTGCAGCATGGATGTTATGCTGTAATATATTTTTTAATTTGAGCTACTGGAAATTATATCCATTTTATAAATGGATATTAGCTAAATTTAGTGTTCACGGGGGTATGCTATGTAGCCAGAAATGAAATTTTAGGTCACTATTTATTGACTTGGCTCCTCCACAGGGCTATTGAGTTGTTTGGGGAGAGAAATGAAATTAAGTGGAGATTATGAAAATCTGGGCTGTAAGCACCTTTTTCTAAACTGTGCTTGGGCCAGAATATTGTTTAACTCTCTTTACAAGCTGGATGCCATGTGTCAAGAAATGTCTCTTAGGATGTGGCTGGCCAGTCTCCAAATTATTCTAAAATAATCTGAACACCAAAGGAATCCCTGGGGGACTAGGTCATAGTAACAGTAACAAACTTCATGTGTTTATTTTAGGGGACTGAGGATCTTTCAGGTAGAGGCAGCCTCTGGAATGTTTGCTAGATAGACTGAAACTCACAAGAGAGTTTTGGGATAGAGAAATAAGTGATAAACTAAAGCCGTGCATGTGGATGAGATTGCATAGGAAGCAGGTAGCATGAGAAAATGCGAGGGCCTGGAACACGAGCCCAAGGACACTCTCTGTATTAGGACAGACCCTGGAGTCATAACCAGCAAAACCCACTGTACAGAACCGACTGGTGACGTAGAACGAAGGGACAAAGTTAGAACTAAGGAGCGAAAATTTCCAAGTCAGAAGAGAGACGCCAACCTGCAGAGAAGTCAGGCAAACTGAGGACTGACATGCGTTTATAATCTCTAACCATCAGAGACCGGGGTAACCCAGCTAAAGGCATTTTAGGGGAGAATGAAGGGGGAGACCAGATCGGAGTGGGTTCAGAAGAATGAGGTCAAGATTCAAGTTTGATCGTACAGGGAAGGGGACAGGTAAAGAACTGGCTAAAGGAATAAAGTTGCTGGAAGTTGTATTCCCACTCCCCTCCTTTTCTTCTTGTTTGTTTAACAAAGGGAGAGGACTTTACGATGTTTACATGTTATTGGAAGGAGCCAGTTTATAAAGGGAACGGGGGATATTACAGTGCATCCCTGGAAAATGGAGTCGGAGGCTATGGGCATACAGGTGGACTGCTCATCCTTAGATGGGGGAACGACTGGCTTTCCACCATGTACCGATGAGACATGAGGAAAGAGTGTGCAACCACAGGAGTGCAGAAGGTGTGGTGTCATAGACAACAGATGAGACAACTGAACCAGAGAAGCACACGCTGAGGGATAACGCTGATGGCACAGGCGAATATCTAGAGGCACCAGCCTGAGAGGCTGTCTCTCATTTTCTCTGGCTTCATCCAATAGCCCAGCAGGTGGAGACAGCAAGACTACAGACTCTTTCTCTCCTGAGGAAGGTTAAACAACTACACCAATATCCACAGCGAGTTCCTTCATTTAACAAATACTTCCTGCACGTCTATTTCGACTCAGGCAATGTATTTCAAGCAACTGTGAACAAATAGACCCCCAAATGTCTATACTTATAGAGTTTACATTTTAGCAGACTCAGGGTTAGAATCAGATTCCTATCTGTATAAATTCAAAATGTTTCAGTTTCTTCGTGACGAATCTCTCTTCCTACCTGTGGGGAAAAAAATAAAATCGCAAACTTTTTAAGTGTAACACATAAACTGTCAGTGGAATTAAAGTTTATATGTTCAGCATAAATGCTGCACAGTAGAGAATGTAGTGTTTGGCACAAAGGAGTCAATTTTTTTTAAATGCATAAAACTTTGACACCAGTGTTTCTTGCCCTAGACTCTTGTACTCTTAATGAAGGGAATGTTTCTTATTTACGTTTATGTTCCTAATGCCTAACACAATATCTCGCATATATTTTATGTCCAACAAAAGTTTGTCGAATTAATGAATGAATTAGTTCAAACATGACCATTAGATAAATGGAAACAGTGATCTATAATAAGAATTTGAATGTCACCTCAGTGGAGAATATGATGCTTCCACATTATCTCTCATCAGGTTCAATGCCAGACGAACCCAGAACTCATTACCAAGACGCATCCATCATTACCCCTCAGTATAACAACAACGACACCGTAATAACTCTATGTGGTGGCCATAAAAAAATAGGGAAAATCTGCGTGATGAATTATAGCCGCAACAATGTTAATTTCAGCCATTTTCGCTCAAGCTGCAAGTTCTGGGGTGTTTTATCGATAGACTTTTATCACTTACAAACTCTTGCCGTAAACTACAATAAATTTTGAGAGGAAGAGCCACTTAGCGGTGAAATACAGTTATGGCCTTGATGGAGTCTGGGCAATTTGGGGCCATAAAACTTTGGGGGACAGAAGAAACAAGGTTGTTTGTGGTGGCCATATTCTTCCTGAAAATAAAGAACAAAAGGTATGATAGAAGAGTCCTCACCTTCACAAATCTCCTGTTGTTTAACCTGTGCAAATGCTCTGTTTAATTATCTATAACCTGTGCATTGCATTAATAATGAACATAACAGTTTGGTAAATGTGTTAGGCTGGGTGCTCTGCAAAGAGCATAATTTATGGAGACAGGAGAACTGAGTTCAAATCCTGCCATTGACACGGATGTGTGCAAATGTACATGGATGTACAGGCATGCGCGTGTGTGTGTGTGTGTGTGTGTGTGTGTGTGTGAGAGAGAGAGAGAGAGAGAGAGAGAGAGAGAGAGAGAGAGAGAGAGAGAGAGATTTAGCTTCTCTTAGTTTCAGTTTTCTTAGGATAACACCTTGCTACGTAGAGTCATTGTGCCATTTACAGCTCCGTTGCGTGGTTCCTCTTTAAAAACCATTTTTCCAGAAGTCTTTTTACATGAGTTACAATGTTCAGGATCATGTGTCCCTCCCCTTTAGACCCACAGATGTTTAAACCAGGGAGGAAAAGTAACTCCATCAACTGGCTGGCCCCAAATGGACAAGACTGATTACTTAATCCAATCAGATATTCCTTGGCAAATATTTTAATTTTTATATGGTACTTCCTATGTCGTAAACACTTTACAAACAGTAATTCATGTAATACACACAACAAAGGTATGAAGCAAGTACTGTTATTACTTCACAGGTAAGGAAACAGGTATACAAAGATAAATAACTTCCCCAAGAGCTAAGAACAGAAAAAGGCAGGATTCAATCCATCCTAGGCATTGTAACTCCAACTCTGTGTTCTAACTACCGGACTACACTAGGCAGGAATGTGAGTCCTAGAACACAGATCATTTGCGTCATGCATCAGGTGAAGGATTAAAACAGTATTACCTAATTAATTTATTCATCGGAATAGTCACTGAGAACCAGCTGTGTGCCTGGTGCTCTGCTAAGTTCTGGGAACATGGTGAAAATCAATAATTGAAACAGACACGGTGCTGGCCCTCATAGAACTAACAATATGTGGAGGGAAGATTGACAATAATATACCATCCCAAAAATTATGATGAGGAGGCTTCAAAGAGAACATTTGTTTGAATGCGTGCCTCTCTCTTCTTCTAGATGATTTCCAAAAGCAACCCCTGAAGGTAGGGACAGTTCCTTCTGCATGGTAGAGTTTCCATAAACATCCCTTGAGAGAAATTCATATAGAAGCTACATCAGGTTGAACAGAGAAAAATACTCTTGGTTTTGAGAGAGCAGAAAATATATATTTCAACATTAATCTTAGGTAGGTATAGTTTAGATAGTATTAGAAGGAATTTTGTGAAAATAAAAAATGGTAAACTTCTGTTTCTTCTAATGCTACTTTATGTGGAACGTCATTTCTTCACCATGTCAGATAGATGAAGTATTTTACGTGTTCTCCTCCATTTTAAATGTCTCTATGATAAATAACAAATATAAATAAGTGGCAATATTTGGAACCAAGTAACGAAAACTGTATAGTTTTATTTTGAGTATAAAGGAATAAAACTTTGAGACTTGTCCCATAAATAAAGCAAGCATAATGGCCTAATTATCTTTGGGAATAAGTCTGAACTGCTAAACCTGCTTTCAAGGGTCTCCACAACCCAGCATGTGACCACCTCTCTACTCCAAAGCCCCTGTGCTCCCCACGTAAACCTTCTTGTCTGCGATTTCTAGTCTTAGCCTTGGCCCCTGTCTTGCAGTGGTCCATAAGCTTGGCATGGTTAGCCCATTTTACCGTCTTATCCATCCATTAAGGCCAAACACAGCTCTGCCTCCTCTTAGTTCACTTTCCTCCTTGAAATCCATTACTTTTCCCTTGATTCATTAGGGGTGTGTGTGTGTGTTTGTGTGTGTGTTTAATATGCTCTGCCCATGATATCTCACTGCACCCTTCTATGTATCCAGTATATAGTCACCACATAATGATAACCGAGTAAATGACAGTAAGGCCCTTTAGTCCATATTGTGGAGTAAGCCTTTGCACAGCTCAAAATTTAAGTTATATGTTAAACTGGTAGCAGCTGAATGCACCAGTCCTGTTTCTTCTTGGCATAAACATCAGAGGAAGACTGCATTTTCTATCTCCATCACAATACTGCTGGGATTTGGGGCTAAATTATGGTTAGAGACAAAAATCTTGTTCTCCCTTTGCTCATTCATTGCATCTGTCAGTAAAGGATGCCAAGTGGCCCGAGTTACATGAAGGAAGGAACCTGGACCCCTCAGTCTTTGCTCACCTGGAGGATACCCACTGAGATACCCAGTAAGAGGTGTAACTGAGATGACGTCTGCGGACTTTTTCAGGAGTAAGAATTCACAATTGCATCTTGGTCAGAAAATCAAAGGTTACGAAAGTCAGAAAGAGCCCTGGAAACCAGTTAGTGAGATCCTAATTTTGTGTACGAATTGCTCTCCCCTGCAACAGGCTGTGCTATGACATTGTTCTGGGAGTTACAATTCCGCCTCATAACCACAATGTATCACCGAGGAAGATATGGTGAATATCCAATTCCATCATCAATTAAAATGCAATCTTCAGAAGTGTTGTACAACACAAGATGACATGTAGAGTTTGCATATCATAGAGTTTGCAAAGGTGTTTCCCACAACTACCTTCCCTTTTCAAGGCAAGAAAGCGTGTCTTAGCATGAGTTTGGGGGGACCCCAGCTCAGATCCCAACTCTACCATTTACCATTTGTGTGACCCTAAGGGCCCAAAACTCACCTTTCATTATTTGTATAATAAGAGTAGTTACAGTATAGAATTAATTATTATTAATTATTATTACTATGATCATTATTATTAATCTTGTGAAAGTTGGGATGAAAACAGGGAAGTTGGCTTCAATCTTTTCTACTAGTGTTTTTTTTCCTTCTCAGAAAAACTGAAACAAAGTAAGTCTATCTTAGTGTTCAAGATTCACAGCATATATATATTTTTATTTAAGTTGTTTTTTGAGTAACATACATCTTTGTTAAGAGTCAACAAGACTCAGGGAGAGGAGAGTAGTGGCTTGCTTAAAGCAGAGACTTTCGGGTTAGATTTCTGGTTCTTCCATTTAACAGCAAAGCAGACCAAGGTGAAATCAGTATTCTCCTACGTCCCATTCTTTAAAATGGGCTGAATGATGTCATGCAGACAATGTCATTTTGACAAACAAGTCATGGCAATAAAAGTGCTCCTGAGAGCATTTCTCCCAAAATGCCTGTACTTCCACCAGCCAGGTCCCAGAAGGGCTGTGAGGCACTGGTCTTTAACAGCACTCCTTTGCCTCATTGGTCAGGTAATGACACTCTGTCTTTGCATTTCTAGAGAAATGAGGAAGGACACTGGCTGGGAGTCTGTAGTCCCCAACCTGAATCCTCTTGTTTCCAGCAGGTGACCTTGCATTAAGTTATCTCACCTACGTGTGCTTTTGTTTTCTTCCCCTGGAAAACAGGGAACAAGGTAAGCACCTCCAAGCACAGTGGTGAGGAGGAAATGAGATAATGTCTGGACAAAAGTATCAAAGACCTACAGTACATCACAGCCATGTTTGCTTCTAAGCCTTTGTTCTCTGCGGGGTGAAAATGGACATCAGTTGTTCAATCAGAGAAGCTAATTGGACTTTCATGCAAAACCATCCACCGTGTTTCCCCTCTCCTTACCTGCATTGGAGGATCAATGAGAGCATGCAGGCATATAATTCCCCTGAAAGTGCTTTGGAAAGTATAAAGCACTCTAAAATGTAGGTTGTCATTGCAATTCTTATTAGGGGTCTGATTCAATGCTATTGTAATTCAACAGCAGGTGGCATGGGAAAGGCAGGCAGATTTCCAAACAGATAATAACTTTTATCAGCATCAGACTGTATCCAAAGCATGTGTGCCCTTCTGATCAGCAATGAAAATAGCTGCAATTAATTTGACAGCCAAGCAAAGCCATGAATTAATGGGAAGTCATTCTCTAAAATGAAATATTTCCTCATGGATGGAAAAACAATGACTGAAATAATTAAGCAGATATGTTGTTCGTGCTGGTATGGGGGAAAACTTCACTTGTGAGTACGCCATGGCCACGTTCTCACATGTGGGAAGATCAAAGTGTGACCAAATACAGAGAAAGTCTACAGCTTTGGGAGGTCATCAGAGGCCACCCAGGCGAAGTCGTTGTGCAGATAGAGAAATGGAAAATCAGACATGAAGCAACAACATTGCTTTAGGTCACCCAACTTATAAGAAGTGAAACCAGGCCCAGAACTTATGTTTCTCAAATGTCACATCAAAAAGAATAATGAACCTAAATTCAAAAGACCTTGATCTGAGTCCAGACTTTGCTACACTTAAGAGTATGATCTCAGTCAAAGGTTGTTCTTTCCAGGTTCCTTGCAAGCCTTATCATTTAAAAAGTGTTGGATGAGCATTCCAGTGCCTTTTTTGCGCATGTGACCTAAAACTGCTTCACCAAAACCGTAATTTGTTACCTGGTAAAGTGTGGGTTATTTCCTCATTCGCTGGCCAAATCTGGAACCCAAACCTGACGTAGAGCAATGCTTTTTAACCTGTTGTGTAAGCCAATCACCCAGTGTGCTCGTAGAACTTCAGGGTCTTATTTAGACTGTTGGAGATGGTTTCTGAGGCTCTGCATTTCTAACAAGGTCCATGTCGTGCTGGTGCTGCTGGTCCATGGGCTGCCCCTTCCGGTTCAAGGGCAGAGGTAATGCAGACACCATCTCCCACATAGACCCATGGGATATAGTTATCTGAAGGATGTCCACCAGCACCATGGACATATGCTATGCTATGTGTGATTCAACCCCATATCAAAGAAGCAAAGATGGGCAAAAGTTGACTTAAGACTAGGTCCTCATTGCAAGATCTTTCTCAATGTTTTTCCAGTTTAGTCATCTTTCTATCACCCTAACAAGTGTCATGACACAATAAACACCAGGGTTGTTCGTGTTGCAGTGTCATGGTAGTTGTCTTCAGTCATTGATTTGATCATTTTTGGGGAGACGTATGTCTCCTCATTAGCAAGGGACAGTTTCCTAACTAACAAGGGGTGTTATGATTCCTTAACAGCAAGAAAAATATTTAGATCTATCTAAGTCTTCCTTATGCTCCCCCAGCTGCATTTCAGACTCTTCCTTGATCTCACACCGAGAAGACTTCCATCGAGTTGATAAGGATAATGACGAGAGCAATCATTTATTAAGCACCTAAATGCATAAAGCATAGTTTTAGGTATTTTACTGTGTGACTTTGTTCACTCTTGACAAAGACACTGAGCTAGATATTATCACTAGTTGTCATTATTAACCAACCTGCCCAAAGTTCCACATCTCATAAGTGGAAAGTCAAGGTTAAATCTGCATGATCGGAGTCGAATCCACACCCCTAAGAGTTACATGATGAAGATAAATGCATGTTCCTATTGTATAGGCTGCCGTGACACTGCAACACAAAACCCTCCAGACACAAACTCAGCCCTCTTTCCTTTACCGTCCCCCCTACCTATCCAAACTCCACGCAGGTCTCAACTCTCAGCTCAAGTGGAATTTCCAGAAAATCCTCAGGTTGATAGAAATGCTTCTCTTCTCTTTTTGCTCCAATGAAACCTTGTGAGAGTCTCTGAACATTCTCTCATTCAGGACCACCTTAGTTTCCTAGGTCACAGTCATTATTACACTTTACTAAGATGTGTTTTATCATTTCGTCAAAATGGAATGATTTCCTTCAAATGCTTCACTTTTATTCCCTAGCACTTAACAAGTCTTTCAGAAAGTGTGCTGTTTGCGAATCTATTTCCCCATTGGTCTAACAGCACTTGGAGGGTGGGACTCAGATCCACTTTGTCTCTGTATTCCCAAAGCCTCGCCCTTCCTCACTGCTCGCTAAACACCTGTGGGACTGAACCCCACTACCGGTCCATGTCATCCGGTGAGTTAGGGGCAGATCCAAGGGTTAAACCCTGGTTACATAACTCATGAACCACTGATTGTCCCCCTGCACTCTGTAAACATGGCTCCATCTGCCATACACACACTTTTAAAAATTCATACTGAGACAACTGGAGAATATTAAGTCACGTATCATGAGTAGGAAAGTTACTATTCTAGAGAAGCCGAAGGGGAGTATTTGAGAGGAATTACATTTTGACAACATCTTTAAAAAGCTCCTGACCTTATTCAAGTGGAATGAATGGGGAAAACTGTACCAGAAGATACTCCCATAAACAACTGGTGCCTGTTCTCATGTGAAGAGGCCCTCCAGTCTTGTTTCATTTCCATTCCAAGCCACTATTTGGGAACTAAATTGCTAAAGCCCAATTGTTTCCTTTTCGAGTGCTTCTGAATTGGTGAGGCCATTATCTGTGGCACGAAGCAAAGGATATAAAATGCACATTTCAAGTGTAATGTGGGGCTCATACATGCTATGGAATTGCCACTAAGAAAAATAATTGGGTTTAGTGAACATTTTCTCTTTCGTATAGAGGCATTTTCTCTTTCTGTTGGGAAGAAGCACATTTTACACATTCAGTCATCATTCAATTATCCATTCAACAAACCAACCCACATCTATTCATTCATTCTTTACCTTCATTCAAACAGTCTGTGAGCTTCTTTTGTACAGGTACTAGGCATTGGGCAGGGCATAGGATGACTGAAACAGATAAGGCATCTGCCCTTTCGGTGTTTCTACTCTAGGGGCTGCAAGTAGTAAGATGACTGCTCCTGCCCTCAAAGCTTAGTTCCACAAGTGCATACTGAGAATCTCTGTACCTTTCAGTTCTCTCTGTATGTGGCTATCATTGGTTTGTTCACAGAACGAAGAGTTTGTTCAGAGAGCAAGGAGCAAGCACGCTGGATTGACATGCACATTTCCTTGTAGACATATGGTTCCTCCCCATAGCCATTTTACCAATGCAGAATCTATAAGGAGCTAAGGAAGGCTTACTTGAGTTGTCCAGCGTGACACGGAGGAAAAGGAAGGAGAAAATGAAGGACAAATCAGGCCTGTCACCCTACATGTACTCTGTACCTTTTCCACTACATTACTCGAGTCAACACATGACATTTTTCATATATTCAGTGTATAATTAATATGATAGTCATAGCCCTCATTTGACTTACTAGATGTTTATTTGATATTTAATAGAAATTAAGAGTTTTGAGATACAGCCCAAAGAACACACGATCCCCAGGCGCCCAGAGCAGTAACCAGCTTCCATTAGCGCACAGTGGGTGGAACTGGCTTTTTTGCCTTTGTTTGTACTCTTTCTAGTCCCTCTGTTGTCACTACCTAAAGCAAATGACCTAACACCCAAGCCCTGTCTCCAGCTCTATTTTTTATGAGAATCCAAGCTAAGACAACATGTAAAACAATGTGTTGGAATCCTTTACCATGGACATGTGACACGACAAAGAGTAAGGAAAAGAGTCATAGGCCAAAACATGGAGAAAGCACATTCGTGTATTCAGAGAGGTGAGTAAGCAGCTAGGTCAGGTGCTACCCTGGGCCACCTGCTGACTGTGGCCCAAAGCTTTGGTTTTAAAAAAAAATGCACAGGGGACAGGAGATAACACTTAGACCCATTCAATGGAAGACATAGATTGGATCCCCTCTCCTTGACATAAAACCAGAACCCCCCAAATATGACACCTTCAGAAAAGAGCTGAAAAATAAACACCCAGATAAAAGAGATAATAAGAAAATTTGATTGTTTGGCCTCGGCACTCGCGGAGGGTGAGGTGGATAAACTAGTCTCCTTTGAAGGTTTGTAATTATACTACAGTGATCATGAGATTTGAGGGCTAAAATTAGAGCTCTTTGAAATGAAGAATTTATTTTAAAGGGGTCATAGATTTATAAAACCTGGGTCTTTGCGCAATTCTGGGTCATCCCTAAAATGTGCTTTCTCTTTCACTTTGGCTGCCTCTTCCATTTTGTGATGTGATTCACCTAACCTTTCTCCAGTTTACTTAAAACCCACCAACTTTATCTTTTAGAAGCCATATTATGAAATTTGGGTATGGTTTCATAGACTGTGAGAGTCATGAAAATCTACTTAGTGATGTGATTCAAATAGTGGAAATTTCTTAGGATGGACTATTCTACAGGCTACTGTGTTTACTACCGAACGATTCTTCTGATGTTTTATGGTGATTTGATGATGATAGAACAATGCTCCATAGGTTGGAAAAACATTGAATGAATAAAAAGCAATATACATGAAATTACTGTAGGAGTAGATGTTTACTAGCCCCAAATCCATCTATACTGATTTTTCTTTTAAAACGTGTGGCTTAGAAAGGAAGGTAATAACCATCTCAATTCAAATAGAGACTGAAATATTTCAGTTTGTTTTGAAACCAGCCAAGGGCAAGGAATTCTCTACCAATACTCTTACAAATAAAGTGCTTCCTTTTCGCAGAGCTGAGGAACAGAGCAGCGAGTGTCCCACTTTCATTGGATTGGTGAGAGTGGCTCAGATCTTGAGGCAAGACTGGGACGTCCCAGTTCTACACCATGGTGTCGGTGGGGAACAGAACTCAGCCTTTGACTCCTTATTTTACCTTGACGAATCTGTCTCCAAAGCCCCATACCAACAGCTGCTTTGTGATGCCTTCTGGGGAAGAGCCAAGTACGCCTTCTGCTAACTGAATCTGAGCAGCTAGAGGACTGAGATCATGCCCTTGTCTTTTTCCCCCTCCACTTTATTGAGATATAATTGATATATAGCAGTGTGTAAGGGTAAGGTGTACTGCATGTTCGTTTGATATGTTTCTGCATTGTAAAATGATGATTACCGCAATAGCATTCGTTAACACCTACCTTCCATTCCGTAAGTCCCATTTCTTTCTTTGTGGTGAGAACATTTCAGATTGCTATAATCACCATGCTGTACACTAGATCCGCAGAACTTGTTAATACTATAGCTAGCAGTTTGTACCCTTTGACCAATATCTCCCCATTTCCCCCACCTCCAACCCCTGGCAACCATCACTCCACTCTCTGTTTCTCTGAATTATGCATTTTTCCCCCTTTATTTATTTATTTATTTTGTTTTTACTGCACATATAAGTGATATCTTTTATTCTTGATGTATCCATTCCAGTTCTCAACCTGGATTCACTCCAGGGCTCACAGTATTAAAATTCCTTCCAGAGTGGATGTTATTGCCCTTTGGAAGAGTTAATGGCTGTGAAAAATTACTTTCCACCCTAATGCTGCCTCTTGTAGCTTACAGCAAGTCAAAGGACTCCTTTTTTATGATACCAATTTGTTGCCACTTGTTTTGTGGCCTGATATCTGGCCCACCATTATGAACATTTCATCCGTGCTTCAGAGGAATGTATGTTCTCTAATTATGGGGCATAGAGTTCTATATTTGTCCATTAGTTTGAGCTTATTGATGCATTGTTCGTATCATTTAGGTGCTTATTACTTTTGGATTTGCTCCTCTATCAATTACTGAGAGAAATATGTTTTTTCAAACTCTCAGTATCAGTGGATTTGTCAATTTTTCAACTTTGAATTCCATTGATTTTAAGAAATGTTATATTCTTAAAATTTATTTGCTTGATTTTAATATTGCTCCATCAATTGTTTTTATTGCTTAGGGTTTGCCTAATATATATTTCTCTACTTTTAAGTTTCAACATTTCTGAACACTTGTATTCTTATAGATAGTATGCAGTTAAGTAATCCTTTTATTTTCCTTTTACTGGAAAGTCTCTTTCATTCTTACAATCTATATTGGTAATTGCAGTTATATTTTTATTTATTTTACCATCTTCTTTTGTGCTTTCTATATATCCTGCTTTTTCTAAGTTTCTTTCCCCTTCCTGCCTTCTTTTAAGTGACCAAGTTTCTTTTAAAATTTATTTTCCTTCATCCCAATAATCTTTGAAAAAAAATTATTTTTCTTCTATTTGTTGAAAGTTATAGACTTTATCTTTTCTCTTAGGTTATACTTAAAATATTAACATTCATACTAAAGAGATTCTAATATAAATAAATTTTTCTATCTGTCTCTTGAAAATTATAAGGACCTGCAACACTTAAACTCTTAGCATTTCCCTCCTCTCCTATGTTATTACTGCCTATATTTTAATTTCTCCCCATTTTCTGCCACAACATTAATCCTCAATATTTTTGTTATTGTTTTATACAGAAGTTGTTTCTTTCAGCTGACCCCTTCTGCCCATTTCTTTCTATATCATTCTTGTTGAACCATAGTCCTTCCCTATGGATTTAATTTCCTTCTATTCGAAATTTATCTTTTAGAATAAGTTCATTCAGTGAGGTTCTGCTGGGGATAAATATACTAATGAAGACTCCAGATGCTGGAGGAAAACTGGCTTTAAATCCCAGCTTTGCCATTCCTAAATCTGCAATGAACTGCCCTGTACTTCGGTTTCCTCATTTGTAGAATGAGGACATTAACGGTATCTGCCTCCTATAGTATTGTCGAGAATTAAATATGTTACGTGTGTAAAGTGCTTGGAACAGTTTGTTATGAATCGAACGCCCATTGTTATTTTTAAAGGATTTAGGCCGAATGATTATTCAATAAAGAGTAAATAATTTCTGTTGATTATTTTAAGGTAAAGAGACCAGGATTTCAAATCAAAAGAGTGTGTTTGAGTCCTGATCCTTGGCAGGACACTTGGCTCTTTGGGTCCTGAGTTCCCGTCATCTTGCCCAAGGGACTTGGTGATGAATCTTGTTTACCGCACAGCTGGCGGCCTGGACCACGCTGGTCTTCACTCCAGGCTGGATTTGTCTCCTCTGGGCTCTCGTAGCATCCCTTTGCCTCCGTTTGGTGGTATTCGTCATGCAGTTTTGAAATGATCTCTTTTTTTGTTCGGCTTTCCCATCAGTTCCTTAGAGACAGTAAGAAGCAGAGATTCCATTCTTCTAGCTCGTTGGGGAAGAAACATTTCTGCTGATGACCTGAGCGCATTCTCTTTACTTACCCTTTTTCCAGACAGGTAGAGTTGCTCATCAAAGGCAGGACTCTTCTCGGGGGTTGTATTACAAGGGTGGGTTACTACTCTTTAAACGTCAGGACCCTTGGGGTCCATCTTCTTTTTTTCTTCTTCCCGAAACCCAGTAGCTATTAGATAAAATGTGTTGAGTAAATAAATAAATGAATGATGTGCGAATGTGTTCTATATAGCTTTGAAGGGTCGAACAAATGTCAGCTGTACATAAAAGCATGAAACATTAGGCATACGTTGTAAATTTCTTGTCTCATACGCCTCCCCAAGGCTTCATCCTGACATTTTCCCCCTATTTAATTCATTCTGGTGGGCTTCCCTACAAAGGACTTCTCCCCCTAGCTTGCAGACATTGTTAAAAAGCGTTATCGTGTGTGCCACAGTTCAACCTGCTTATATCTGTAAAAACAGCTGTTCCCCTTAGGGCCATGCAGCCTGTGTCTGCAGGAGTGTTTCTTTGTTATCTGCCTTTCATCAGATAACTGCACATCTCAGAGGAATGTCCTTCTTTCTCACCTGGCGCTTCTGTTTGGATCATTCAGAGTGTAAAGTCAGGAGGCCATCATGTACAAGGGCAGAAAGGACTCTGGCAAAAGGCTAATGTGGTTTCCCACACCAATCACTATTTTCTGAGAAAACATAGTTTGCATCATCTATAAATATCTAATCTGTTAATTCCATATTGAAATGTGTTTGGAGGGAGACAAAGAATGAAAGAGGAGGAAGGGACAGAAAGAGGCTGAAAGAAGCATATCTTAGTAAATAATTATGACATAGGCCTTGTCTTACAGAATTTATATATCATTTAATCCTTCCAAAAGTAGGAATATACTCACATGTTGTAGAATCCGCTTGTATTCAGATTCTGAATTCATTTATCCAGTAAATGTGCACTAGTCCCTATTACAGCCGAGTTTTATACTAGATGGGAATACCAAGATAAATAAGATATTGGCCTACCCTCCAACCACTCATGTTTTATAGGGTCTGAAAAACAGAAATGAAAGAAACAGAATCCCAAGGACACAAATAAAAATGATTAACATCATTATCTCAGGTAAATAGGTCTGAATGAGTTGATATGTTACCGCAAGCATGTATTACTTTTGTAATTAAAAGAAAAATCTAGTAAAATGCATATAAAGAGGGTTATTTATTCCTAGGTATAAATAGACTATCAGAAATGCTATTATCTACCCTGGCAATGTCTAGGGCGAGCATGCTCATTTATCTGCTCCCCTGTGACTTGGGGGAAGGACCAATCCCTTATCACCCACTCCTACCTCCTGCACTGTAAATGGGAGAATTAGAATCCTACAGCTTGACTGATTCCTCATTTATAAGCCAGTCACCATAAATCCACAAAGGACTGAATTTAATTTCACAGGCAGGATGCTTCTGCGTAGCATTTGCAGAGCCGGGACACTTGGCTGCCTTTTATGGATAGTCATTCTATCACATCTTAAACCAACTCCATAATGGCTCTCAAACTAGGATCTATTTCATGTTTATCCTCGCTCATGGCCTGTCATTGTTTGAAAGCCCAGATCTCTTCCAACGTGCCACACATCACCCAGACAAATAAAGGCTGCAGAGGTCCATGGGATGGCAGTCGTTAGGACTGTGAGCGTGCTGGCCTCTGCACAACTTCTCAGCACAATGTTGTAACAGCGTTTTACATGCCGGGGGGAGGACTGTAAAACGCCTTCGTGCTTTGTGGGGAGGACAGCAGTTAATGCTGACCGTTCTTCAGGTTTTCTATCATCACATTGTTATGACTGAGTTGATGGGATTGTGGACATCCTGACACTGACCTCGGGAGAAGGATGTGGGAGGTTGTGGGGAAAAAGGATACTGCCACCTTATATTTATGAATTTTTACTAAATAGTTCATTCATTCACTTAGCACATATTCGTTTTGTTCTCATCAAGGGACACTTAGTATAAAGGTTAAGAGTAGCAGCTCTGAGGCCACACTGCTTGGGTTTGAATCTTAGTTCTGCCACCTAAGAGCTTTGTGATTATGGGAAATTAATTTAATCTTTGCAAGCCTCACTCTGCCATCCATAAAATGGGATGAAGAATTATATATATCTCCAGGTTATAGCAAGGACAAAAGAAGATAACATCTGTAAAGTGCTTAGCATAATACCTGGCACATAATAAATGCCCAATACATTTTAGTTGCTATATGCTGGACACTAAAAAAATTAGTAAAAAGTAGACTATTTAGCTGGAACCATTGCTACAAATGGGTGGTACAAATTTCCTTCACTCTTTTAGTGTACGAATCCAAAGATGAAACATTTGGTGAAACAACTGATCTAGAGCTGGAGAAAGGTAGACATCTGTCAGTTGCAAACATGAGATCATTGAGGTACCTTTATAATGCAGAGCATCTGATTCTCTCACTAAAACAAACAAAAACAGAAAAACACGCAAGAGGAAATAAAAACACTAAGCGTAAGAATAAGGAAACTCAACCCAACCAAAAGGAAAATTAGCAAAGCAGGAACAATTTGAAAGAGATTTTAAAAATTATAATATTTAAAGAGGGTCTTAAAAAATAATTTCTATTCAAAGACAGAAGATATAAAACAGATTTGAAAAGAAACGCATGAAATTTTAAAATAAGAATTACATAGACAAATTAAATATTTAGTACATGAGTTTAACAATAGAGAAGAACATCTCCAGAGAGAATAAATGTAGTAAAGATAATGTGTATTAGGAGATAATTATCTGTGTTTTTATCACATTTCTCCACATCCAGGTATTCCAAGACTATCTTTTCAGGAATGCTTATATAAGCCAGCAGCCCTGGAGCGATAGAGACAGAAACTCCCTCCAGAGAACATTTATTTACATTTGGGTAACTAAAGGTAAAGATCAAAATAGGGACTCCTTCTGGAGAGATTATGAGATGTCTTTCCCTGGAGATATTCCGGGGTAATAAACCTAGAGATATTCCTTTCTTTCCTCAGAGAGATTCGCTTTCCTGCAAGGGTAATAGAAATCATGTCTCTCTTTGGAAGAGAGAATAGGCAGATTTGTCAGAAGCTTCTATATAAGATCAGTCTCTTCAACTCAAGTTTTTTCTCCTATAACCCATCGCTGCTGTATTACCTGGCCCTCACCATGTCACCCTTTGGGAGTGGGGACACGTCGATCCAAAACTACAATGTAACTCTGGCAGTTGCTTTTGCTGTGAGTAACAAACTCTGTTTGTCTCTGATCCAGAGGTCTTCTGTTTTCCTGCCAGTGTGTACATAAAACTGACAGGAGACCTTGATCGTAAGTAGTGTAAATCTCAGACTCTTTACAGTTCATCAAGTAGCAACCTCAGGGCATCATGTACAACATAGGTCAGAGACGTGAGGAAAGCGAAACTGTAAAAAAATACAAACAGACGTTATGAAGAACAAATTAAGAAGATCCAAATACATCTAAAATGTGTTCCAGGATAAATAAATTAAAGAATGGGAAAGCAATGATATTCAAAGGCATTTCAAGGCATGATGCTTTAGAACTTCACACACACACACACACACACACACACACACACACACACACACACGGGAGTCTCGAGATGCAGTGAGGTGAAATCACCAAGTCCTGAGGAAGATTAAGAAAAAAAGACTTACTTCAGTGAAACTTAGACCGTCGCTGCAATGGTAGAAGTGGATGACATTGTTCCTGATATAAGTTCTAGTTCTATTTATCTGGGATTTAGAACTTAGTGGAATTGAGGTGGCTTCATGGATTTATATAAATTCACCTTTCTTTCCTCTTGGCTCTTGGTTATATACAGGACCCACAGTACAAGGGCTCTCTCCATCTGGAGAAAGTCCTGTTAGACCTAAGAAAGAAGGGAAAGTAGGTACTCCTTTTCACTTTTACACTCAGTCTTACATCATAAATGAGTGTCAGAATTATAACCTACACTAACAATCTCTGCACTTGTGTTCATTGTTTACAAACATTGAACTCTCTCGAAGCCACATTCTAATACCAAGGCAAAGCAAACTGAGTCGGTGCCCAGACAGCACTTAAAAAGTCATTCTGCCTCCAGAGTGTTTCCATTTATAGACTAATGACTCCCCTCCTAGACTAATTTAATTCAACTATCTCTAAATGCTTCTGATGCTACATGGGTCCAAGGACTTATATTAATAGGAATATATACTGTGTTTATAGATAGGAAGAATAAACTACCATAAAGATGTCATTTTATCCCAAGGTAATCAATAAACATAATGAAATTTCAAAAAATCACAGTAGATGGATGTGTGTGAGTGTGTGTGTGTATGACTTAAGTAGCTGATTCTAAAATGTATATAGAAACATGAAAAGCCAAGAATAGCCAAGCAATTTTGTAGATGAAGAAGGAGAAAAAGAAGGAGAAGGTAGAGAACTATTTAATCAGATATCAATGCATTTTTAAAAAGTGGAAATGAAAAGTTCTCAATATGTTATAGGAATAAGCAAATTGATACACAGAGCAGAATAAAGAACCCAGAAACAACCCATTCACACAAGGAAACTTGGCATGTGGCAGAGTTGGCATTTCTGCTCAGAGATTAAAGATGAGCAATGCAATAAATAACATTGTGGGGAAACTGAGTACTTTTATGTAAAAACAAATATCAATAGATTCCTATCTCATACCAAACAGAAAAAAAAAATTAGATAAAGGTTGCCATTAAAATGTTTAAACATTTAGATTAAATTAGAATGATCTATTTTAGTTAGTTAAAATAAAATAGAACAACCTTTACTAATTTAGGATAAAAAAATGAAAACTTAAGTAAAATGTTAAAAGTGAAAACCAGAAATAAAAAGACTAATATATATAACCACAGTAAAATTAAAATGTTCTCTGTCAAAAATTCACTTTCAGCAAATTTGAAAGGCAATCAATAGAGTGGAAAATTTCATTTACAATCCACATACACTAAAAGTAGTAGAGTTCATAGAATATTTTGAAAAATACCCTCCCTCCAAGTAGTTTTTTTAATTGTTAGAAACAATAAAAAATTGTTAGTTATAACAATATTGTTAATTATAACAATAGAAATATAGACAAAACATGTAAAGTTCAGTTTACCGTAGAGGAAACTTGAAAAGTGATAAATATTTTTAAATGTTCTCAGCCTTTCTTGGATTCACAGAAAACATAATTTGTAATAAAATTAGATGCAATTTTACTCTTCAATTTGGCAAAAATTTATATCTAGAAGAAAACATTTTTTTTAATATACATAATTAGGAACTCATATGCCACTGGAGGAAACATAAATATTTTCAAATACATTGAAGCCCAGAGGTCATATGTGCATATGAATGTCTCCTAAATCACCTGGCACCAGAAAGCAATGATAGTGATTTGTCAGTATCCTGAACTCAAAGGGTGATTAATATTAGTCACTGTGCAAGAAAACTTAATTCACCCTGAAATATTACAGCTCATATATGAAGGAAACTTAATCAAGTTTTCCCCAAACTGGACAATAATCCCCCAAGTTTACAAGACATTACTATACTGAAGTAAAGCTTAAATAAGTTAGGAGGTTCGCAAACGGAGGACTACGTTTGCGAACTCATCCTAGACAAAGTGTTACGTACCTCATTGCTGAATATCACTATGGTCACCTTAGAAGGACTCCCCTTGGGAAGCTATGCACCAATGCCAGTGCCTAGTCCACCCTTAAAGCAATTCTGTAACTCTTTTTCTAGAATGGCCGTCAGAGCTATCATCAAATTACCCTTGATGTCCTGAATGTCATCAAAATGTCTTCCTTTTAATATTTCCTTTACCTTCGGGTAAAGAAAGACATCATTGGGGGCCAGATCAGGTGAGTAGGGAGGGTGTTCCAATACAGTTGTTTCCTGGCTAAAAACTCCCTCACAGACAGTGCTTTGTGAGCTGGTGCATTGTCGTGATGCAACAGCCATGAATTGTTGGCAAAAAGTTCAGATCGCCTAACTTTTTCACACAGCCTTTTCAGCACTTCCAAACAGTAAACTTGGTGAACTGTTTGTCCAGACGGTACAAATTCATCATGAATAATCCCTCTGATATCAAAAAGAGGTTAGCCACATCGTTGCAACAAGTTCGCGAACTTAATTGTTATACCTCATATTCTAAACTATCAATAATAAAAAAAACAAGTTCTAGTTGACTATGATGAAGGAAAAAATTGAATTACCTTTCTGTACTCTCTATAGAACAATGGTATTTACAAAAGCATTCCAATTTGAAGTGTCAATCAAAGAATATGTCACCAAAACTGTAGGGAAAAGATAGAGGTGAGCTGAGCCTTTCATTAATAAGATATTATGTTAAATCCTTCTCCCTTGATAGCCTAGAGATTTCCCCGGGGAAGGTGAAAAAATCAGGACATATTACCCGATAGAGACACAGAATGAATAGTTAAAATTCCTAACCTGAACCAGAATGCCAAGTTAACCTTTATTACTGACTAAAATACTATATTCTTCAAATAAAAATAGAGAAAGTAATGTTTCCTTGGAAAAAAAAAGATTATGTTAGTTTTCTGGATTTTGTCACTTATTTAACATCTGTCAGTTTAATTTTTTCAATTGTTTTTCAAAGTCTAAATAAATATAAATGTTGGTGCCTAATTTTGAATTCATAATTTTGTAATTTTTTTCTTTATGTAGCCACCCCCACCATATTGCACAAGCTTTAGGACACAAAATATGTGCATCTCCTCTTCATGGTTCCAATTTGGAAATAATAGCTCAGAGGGATGCACACCATGTTTAGAGTAGTGTGTGCCTCTGTGATGGGAGAAGAAATCAGAACTGTGAGATATGCAGATCAAGATTTCAATAAAAATTCTGTTTTATTTTTTGAAAAGCTATCTGCGGCAAATGGCAAAATTCACATTTGTTAATTCCGAATGTAGAATATAGTTACATATAGTTTCCTATGATTTTCTGAGTTTTCTACATGTTTGAAATATTTCACATTTTTTTTAAAAAGACAAAAAAAATAATAATTCAACATATGTGCTGCGTGGATTGAATATAGGAGGACTAGTTAGAAAGCTAGTGCAGTGGCCCAGATAAGAGATGCCGGTGCCCTGAACTACGAAAATAGCAGTGGCAATAGAAAGCAATGGGTGAATCTGAGAAATGGGTGAAGAATAGAATCAATGGGGCTTAGTGATTGATTGATTGATTGATTGTGAGTAGATGCTTCAACAGAAGCCCAGGATAATGTCCAAGTTACAGACAACTGAGTGAATGCTGGTAGCACTGGGAAGTCCTCTGGGCTTATATGAAAGATTATAGATGGGAGGGAAATATAGGTTCCATTTGATCTCAGCCCTCTTCTCCCCACACTACAGATGGAAAAACTGAGAACCAGAGGAGTGTAATCACTCACTCATTTAGGGGATGCTATTTGCTCTTTGAGTGCCCTTTCTGGCATGAACTTTGAGAAGATCTTAAAATGCAATGTCTCAATATAAATCAATCATGAGTTTTAGGGATATATGGATCTGAAATCCAAGAACTAAATGAGAAGCAAAGTAACTATATCCCTCAGACACATTGCTGAACCTCTCTGAGCCTCGTTTCTTATATCTATCATGGGGTTATGATGCTTACCAATCCAAATTTCAGGGGAAATTATTAATATTAATTGCTACTAATTTATTATTAATATAAATTTATTAACAGCAAAGGGCTCATTATTCAATAATTGAATATACCTTCAGGTCTCTCGTCGTCTTCTGCTCCGTACTCAGCAAAATATATTCAAAAGATCTAATTATTAAAGAATGAATTAGCAGAGAACATAGATGACAAGCAGTTGGTTTTGAAATTCAGACACAACTTCTTCACTGAAAGATAACCAAATCTGATGTTATCATCATTAAAAATGAATGTAGAATATAAATATTTTTGCCAGACAAATAACAACCCGTCCCCTCTCCATTTATTTTTACCCACATATTTACTGCCTCCAATCTCTTAATTCCGTTGGTAGATTTGATTTTACCTCCAATTTCATTTTTCTTGAAGAATGTCCTTTAATATTGCTTGCAGTGAAAGTCTGTTGTTGAAATATTTTTTAAGCCTTTGTCTATAAATATCTTAATTTAGCCTTTAGTTTTCAAGGGTGCTTTATCAGAATATAGAATTCTAGGATTCTAACTTTAATTTTATTTTAACACTTTAAAAATATCAGTCACTTGCATCATTTTCTGGCTTGTGTCATTTCTGATGAGTCAGTGAATTTCTTAATATTATTCTCCTGGGCATAACATATCTCCTCTCTAGCTGCTTTAGGTTTTCTCTTCTGATTGGTTTTCAACAGTTTCATCGCATGGTGTGCCACAGCTTGAGAGTATGGGACAAGCCTGGAAATATTATCCATTCAAGGAGATACTGTGGAATTGGAGATTCTATGACATCCAGCATGTCAGCAGTTAAGTGGAGGAAAAAGAAAGGGCCCTAGCTAATCACGTATTCTGATGATAACAGAGACCATATTCAGCTCATTGTTTTACAAAGAATAAAAGACTCCAGGTTTCTCACCCAAAATGATTTTCATTGTTTCTCCAACATCATACTGTACCCAGGAGCTTAGAGAGCATCTAAGAAAATGATAACAAAACTGAGGGCTGAGGTGACTGACCTGTCCTGGACTGGGTAATGCTGCATGGAAGAATCGCCTTGAGAAAGAGTGATCAGGGAAACTGCTACTTTGGGGTCAAATGGTCATAGTTTGAATATCCAAAAATATGGAGTGAAAAATTGACCTCTAGAGAGGAAAGGAGGAAGCATAGCCTAAGGGGGCACTGAGGTATGATGCTTGTATAGCTCACTGAGCAAATCATTCAGACTGCAGCAAATAAATACGGGAGACATATGTCCTCTTTTCCGCACAGTCCCTATTTATATCTATTGTCTCAGCAATACGTATACTTTATACTTAATACCTGCAATGAGTCTCCATTTTATTCTTAAATATGTAACAGGTTTGGGTGATAAATTATGGGGTCACCTTCGAACAGATATATAATTGAGAAGGTCCAGGAATAGGGTTGAACAGGTTGAGAAAGGTGATCACAGAATCCTTAAAAAAAAAAAAAAAAAAAAAAAAAGATCAGCAGAGCACGCCTGTAACCCCATGGGTAAATTAGCTTAATACAAGAGTTTAGGCAGCAGGCCCGTTAGTCTCTCACTCCAAGCCACATACTCCAGCTCTGCCTTTATAGTCATGAAGAAGAGACGTGGGTGCTTTATCAGCCAAGGTATTATTTTTTTCCCTTCAATTTGTCTAGAGCTCGGGTAGGGAATAGGGATGCTATTTACCAAGCATTCTAGGACACTAAAATAATCTAACAGAGTTCAAATGCTCTTTAAGGAATCCAAAAAGTTGGAGAGCAAATTTTTTGGAAGTAGGATGTGACAGTGGGGAGAGCCCAGGAGTCAAAGCCTGGCGACCACCCCAGAATCACCACTGACCTGCTGTGTGGCCCAAATACATGGCATTTGACCTCTAGGAGCCTCAATTTCGCTGCTGCTGAAATTGGGATGTTAATTCCTGCTAGGACTATTGTGAGGATCAAATAAATCAAATAGAATTACATTCATGAAAGCACTTTGTCCAGTGAAGAACAGCATATATGTTTAAGGGAACCATAATTATTATTGAAATAGAACAGTGCTACAGATTGTCATAATCATTATTGGCCTAAATACAATGACTAAATTCTCTTTCCCTGAAAAGAACATAAAATATTGTGCATGTTTCTCTGGTATAGTTTAAGCTCCATAAACTGATTTATTAAAATAAGAGCATTATTTCTGTTTTTGCCTACAAAAGAAGTATTTTTCCTAAATTGTCTAAAAAGATGCCATTTCTTAATTATGGAATGGATTTTTTTTTAAACCCATACTTATAACTGAATGTGATTTGACTCTTTACATTTCTTCAGTACGTAGATTTCTTCTGTAAAAAGCTGTGTATTAGTAAATTCATTCACATTTAATTTCAGAAAGCACAAAGGTAACAGCGGAGACATCATGGGAATTCAAACTCATTGCTTAATTGTCCATTTCACATTTTAAACTGGAAAAAATTCATTGGGGTTGGTATTTTATTACTTGGAAGGAACATGGGTTTGAAGTCCTGGTTTCAACTTTTTAACTTTTTGGCTACTTTATGCAACTTAGGCAGCTCACCTAACCTAACCTCTCAGAGCCTTGGTTTCCTCGCCTTAAAAGAAATGTGAGGGAATTGGATGAGGTAATGTGTCTGAAATGAAGAATAAGGTGCATATTAGAAACTCCATAAATATTCACTTAATTCTCCTTTCTTGGGCACTGGATAAAAATCAACCTTGTAGTAATATAACTTCTGGATTTTATGGCTGAAGTACGTGAAGTAAGAAACAGCAAAAGAAGTTTAAATCAATAGAATTCTGTTGGCAGGGATCTGTGGGTCATTTGCCAGAATAGTTTAGAGATGCATTAACTTGGCATCATTGGGAAGTGTTTTTTTTTTTTTTTTTTTCTTTTTTTAGTTATTTTAAGTATTGAGTGATCATTAAGCTTAGTAGAGATCATCAGTTTCAAGACATAATTAACTAGCTATTCTTAGAAAACCCAGGAAGTCATTTTAACCAGTTGGAGAGTACCTTTAACTCTTTTAGACAATAATGGAATAATTTGGAATTTTTTACTGTGAGACCATCTACAAGGCCAAAGCTTATTCATTGTGTAAAATTAAGAAAAGGCCCATTCGAACCCTTCAGAATAGACATCTATGATATGGTTGGCTGAGGGATAGAAAACGGCATCCAAGTGGCTCCTTACAAAGTAGGGTTTACAAGCTCAGGGGCATTATATGAAGTTATCGTTTCTGCCAACTCAGTGCCCTGAAGAAGGAACGGCCCTAGAAATGGGTGTGTGGGTCCCAGGGAGCTTGAGGCAAAGGATGAAACACAGCAGCACTGAAGAGCTCTTTCTTTCACTTAAATAACGTATTCATTCTTCCAATAACTTAATGAGAAGAAAGCCCAGTGTGGGTAAAAAAGGAAAATTGAACTCAAGTTTTGGTGTTTGAAGGGGCTTAGGAATAATACTTCTTTCTCACCCAACTTCCAAATAAAATGAGATACAGATACAGGGGTCAGGCAGATAGAGATGAAAATCTCACCTATACTTAGTATGATTAGAAAACTCAGTTTCTGCAGGGAAACAAACTGTGCTGTTTCCTGCGGAGCCAAAAGCTGATGAAAAGGTCTGCTTAAAAAAAGGCAGGTGCATGTGTGAATGTGCAAGGAAACATTCAGTCCTGAAGACTGACCTACAGGCATTCTTGAGTCCACTCACCACAGATTGATTAGTCACCTGTCCTTCCTGTCCCACTTGCTAAAATGTCCCCAGTTCCCCTAGTTTCTCTCCCCACCACAACTGCTGCAGTTCCAATCCTTATCTGCACTGTTGCATCAGGGTCCCCTCCCATTTCTCTTCCTCCCCACCTTGAGTCTTCGTGCATCCTCTCCCATCATGGCCCCTCTTGCAACACTTTGGCTGCAGGAGCCATAGTGAGCAAGGGATCATCAGCAAACCACCTGTGTAGGTAATGCCTCTGTGTCTTTGCACATGCTGTTCTCTCTCCCTGGAGAACAATAACAGCCTTGCTATATTCACTTGCTCCACCTCCTTTTTCATAATCCATCCCCGATATCGCTCCTTCCTGTTCCTCCTGCTCACCATTCCTTCTTCTGTGCAACCCCTGCACCTTTTCTCAGGGCCATTTCATTGGCCTTGTTATGCTGGACTCTCAATCTGTGTATACTTGCCTCTCTCCGCTATTAAGTTTTGAGGTTCATGAGGACAGGAATCACATCTTTTTTAATGCTTAGATTCCCAACATCTAACACAGAGCTCAATAATGCTTGAGAAATTGAATCAAATGGAATATGTTATCTGAAAAATATGAGGCATGACTTCATTAAGCAAATATAAGGAGGGTTTCCATCACGAAGACGGTTTCTTAAAGGAGAGAATTTTTCCTTGTTTCCAAATGCACCAGGGCTATAACCCACCAAATTATTGCCGTGCATGAAGACATAAACACAAGACTTTAAATTCCACTCTGCGGATGTTGCCATATAATTCAAATGAATCCACATTTTGCACCATCTGTTAATAACCTTTTCATGTTCTTATTGCTGCAAACAAAGGGAAGAGACAGGTAATGCTACGCAGAATTTCACAAAGAAACGAATGCATAATCTTACCTCCGGTCTTGGCAAGATTGAGTCTTCAGATGCATGCTCTGTGCAGATTAAATTCACTGTCTTTTCAGCGAAAGTTATGAACCCTTTGAGGCAGGAGAACTGAGCACTTGAGACCCAAAGCACTAATGAATTTTTTATGGAACAATCTTCCTTACTGTGAAGGGAAGAGGATGTATAGCCAGCCAACTCAGGGTTCTCATGAACTTCTGCAGAAAAGAGGATAATTGGGGAGCCATTTTCCTTTTATCTATGAATCTCTCCTGGATCGCGGCTGAATTTAAAGTTCTCTGCTCAAGGATGAAACAAGGAAGCTGTGGGGAAGTGTGCAACTGGGTGGTGAGGAGGCATTCTCAGTCTATGTGCCTACAAAAAATTCATCAACGTTAAACTCAGCACTGCACACAGGGAGACACCTGGAAAGTGATGGGCTCAGATCCATTTTACAGATAGGGAAATTAAGGCATAGGGAGAAGTGACATGGTCAAGTATTGTCCAGTTCAAAACCTGACTTTTTTTTCTAGCCTAGAATATTGCAAATGGTTTCTGTAGTTGTGAATATTTTTTCTTGTTTTTTTCTTTTTTCCAAATGGCAGAAATTCCAGCTTCAACGTGAGCTGAAGCAAAATGTGAAATGTATTAGCTGAATAAATGTCCTGAATAGTTCTCAGGCATGACTTGATCCAGGCACTGAACGTTAGCACCTACCTCTCTTGGCTCTGCTCTCATGTGTCGCCCTTGTTTTCAGACTCCACATGGTGACAAGAAGTCTGCCTAATACACCAGGCTTATATCCTCCTAGATTCAAGCCCAACAGAAAAAGCACCCACCACGCTCAGCAGACTTGGTGGAAGTTTTCTTGCATCTCATGAACTTTGAATGGATCCTGTACCCATCCCTGAAACTTACTGTGGTCAAGAGGGTGTAATGTTCTGATTGGCCAGACGGGAGTCACATGCCCACCATGAAAGCAAGAGGTGAAATCAACTCCAGCTGAACCACAGGCCTGGGAGTGGGAGGTTAGGTGGTCCTGTTACAGGTGTCTGAGTTCTTCTTGCCAAGCAGTGAAGAATCAAAGGTCAGCAAGCTGATTAGTATGCAAGCAGGGTTTAATAGTGATATGTTCTCAGGGAAGAGAATGGGCCTAGCCGAGGGGTTGCGGGTGGGGGGGGGGAGAGAGAGAGAGAGAGAGAGAGAGAGAGAGGACTTATAGTTTGCTAGGTGGGATGAGGGAGTTACATATTGATTTGGCTGGGAAAGTTGTGCGTGATCTTCTACAGGAAGGCGTGACTTTCTAAGATGGGTGGAGGCCTGTTGACTCAGATCCTTATCTTGCTCCAGACCACCTTTTGTCATCTGCTGTTGTAAAAACAGATACATGGCTGGAGGCAGTTAATCAAAACTAATTATGAGCTTTTCCTATAGGCACTGTGGATCCCCTTCCATCCCTCCTCCTTCTCTCACATTTTCTAACTTCTACCTAACAGTTCTTTAGAATGAAAAGGGGGTAGGCTTATCCAAAAGAGAGTAAGTATATGCAGGAAGGAGGTAAATGCTCTCTGTCAGAGTGTTAGCCAGTTTTCCTACCACTGTTCTCATCACTTGCACTCCGCTCTCTCCTTAAATTCCTTAAAGCTATTATTCCAAATGCAACCAGAGTGATCTCTCTTGCCTGAAAATCTGGCTTGACAGTCAGGGAGGGTAAACTTTTCCTTTACCCTCTTAGTTTCAGTTTGGGGACAGCAGCAATTTAAACTGACAAAAGACTGAATTACAAGAGAAAGATTTCATCACATACACATAGGAGTTCACAGAAAAATGTGACTCAGAGGAGCTGTTAGAAATTGGGGTTTATGTAATATCTAAATAGGGGAAGGGATGCCAGAGAAGGACCCTTACAGGAAAACAAATGACTTCTTAATAAAAGTAGGGGAGGAGGAGAAAGGGTACAACAAGGAAAGCAAATGACTTTTTGGAAAAATAAAATGGCCCTCAGGAGATTGGATGAGAGATAGCTTTGTGACAACTACCTAAGTTTGGTTGTGGAGACTTCTCATTTCCAGTGATAAGGGTCAATCTTCCTGGTTGCTCTGGGGGAGAGGATTTATGACAACTGAGGTCTTTGGGGAGAATCCGCTTTTGGGGCTGATACCCTTGTCGGGAACTCAAATGCCTTGTGCTCAAAATAACTTTTATGCCACAGTGGTTTTCTGTGGACCACTGCACAACTCATCAAGGGCTGCCTGCCCATTGGACAAGCCCAAGTTTACAAAATATTCCAGAATCCCTATCACCTTAAACAGGCACATGGCTTCTCCATGACCTTGCCTTAGGCTCTTTGTCAAGTTTCATCTCATCTCCTTGCCACTCACTTCCTGCCCCACCCACCTCCTTTTCTCCCCAAATCTCACTGATCCCAGAGTCAGCTAAGGAGGGCATCATATTCTCCAGGAAATCATTCTGGAACAGCAGCTTAAGTTCACATTTCCCAAGTACCCTTCTCATCATGTTACTGACTTCTTTGTAGTGAAATTCCGTTTGTGTCTATTGCTTTTTCTATCCTCTGCACTCCTCAAAGGCAGGAGCAAGCGTTCCTTATCTATACAGTCCCAGAAACTTACATAGTACCTGACACATTGAGAATGCTCAATCAATATTTACTAAATTGATTCTATATTGAACTATGGATAAAGCCAATATGAAACATTGGAATGTGCATAGAGGTTGGGTGCAGGCATAGAAATGAGCTCTGACCTCTGGGGTCTCCCAGAGTGGCATCGGGAAAGTCACTGAATCTCTTAGCCTTAGTTTCTTTAGCTGCAAAAGACGGAAGGAACATTGATTCTTTACCTTAAAAATTTATTGTGATATAGGCGAAGGGGAAATTCTCCCCCTACATCTCCTGAGTTCTTATGGCTGGTCTAATACAAATGGAAAGAGACAGATTAACAGGAGAAAAGATTTAAATTTAATCTAGGCAGAGTTTTATTTACACAGCCCTTTTCGGCCCCGAATTTTCATTCTCTGGCGATAAGGATATCTCTTTCTGTCCTGGCGCAGGGAAGGTACCTCTCACGTAGGAGATTCATTGCCTGCTTTCAAGAGAACAAGGGTCAGGGTGCCCTTTTTGCACCAGTTGCTCAAGTAACTTTAATTCAAAATAGTTAATATCCCACTTTAGCATATTTTGGAACAGTCTGCCCTGAACTCCACCAGTGAGATCATTGTAAAGCTCTCAGCATTGTTTCAGGCATGTAGCATATGCTCCAGAAATGTACACCGTGGTAGGCTCGGAAACCAGACCCCCTGAATCAATCCATTGTCCTCACCAGCCTTCCACCAAGCTCCTCTGAGTGTCTGCTGATTCTGGACCCTTACTGACCCCTACCGTTTTACTATCTTCACTACATGAAAATACCATTAGTCATTTGGCACAAGCATAAAATGTTAAGAATCCTCTTAGTATGGCTTAACAGCTCAGCTCAGAATGGGGCTTGGTAAATGGAAGGGTGTATTGCTTAATTCTTGGGAGTCTCCTTGTTTCCAGGAGATTCCACCAGTAATGGGAGCGCAGTAAGTGATGGTTAACTAAATATGGCATCGAAGATTTCTGAAATTATATTAAATGTCTTTGTTACAAATGTTCGTTCTACTTTCTGCCTTTTTTAATGTGTTATCACAGTTGCAGTTTCTTATAGGAACACATGAATACAGGTAGCACATGTGAACATAGTATTGGAGCCATAGAAAGTGTCAGATAACTGTTACTGTAATTTGTCCTAGCAGTTTAAGACATAGAAGTCTAAATTTTGTCTTCGTATAAGACGCTTTCTCAGAGACTTGAAGAAATGTGGGCTTTGTCCTCAAATAATCACCTTAACTCCTCAAATTGTATCCAACAAAAAAACCCTTTAATTTCAAACCCCTCCTCCCCCAGCCCCACTACCTTCCTTTCCATTCACTTTCCATTCTCATTACCAGTGGTCCACTTCAGGCTTCCATTGTCTGCAGTAACTTCCTAACTCATTTTCTCACCTCCAAACTTGTCTCTTACAAATCTTTCCTCCTTACCACCAGAGTGATGTTTTCCAAGCAAGATCTGATCATTCACTCCAGGGTTAGAAGAGGCCTTCCGTGGCTTCCACAGGTTATGGGACAGAGACAAACTTTGGCAGTTTGTGGAATGATCTGGCTCCTTTTCATCATTCTCCCTATCTCTGAAAGCTTATTTCTCACTCCCCTGACTCTCACCTTACACTTTCTCGAATATGCTATGTTCTTTACCTTTTTGATTCTGTTCTATAATTCTCCCTCTGTTGAAATGCTGTCACTCACCATCCTTATTGAGTCTAGTCCTCATTATCCAGGACACTGGGAAGGGGTGTGATGGGAGCGAGGGTTTTACTGGGTCTGGGGCCACAGGACTTTGCCAAACCTAATCATTCAAAAATATCTCCTAATATAGTTGAAGCTGTTTACAAGGTGTCTGACTCTTAACAGTAAAACAACTTGATTGGAGGCCAGGATCTGGGACCTAATTCTATGTCTTCTGTTTTCAGATACAATACTAATTTTACAGTTAGTCAGAAAAAAAACACCAAGTGAACAAATGAAAACTTGAGAGAGAAAATGATGAGAGAAAGATAGAGACAGACGCAGAGAGAAAATGAGAATTTTGAAATTCTGTCAGGGATCCTAGAATTAAATTTTCCTTGTGTGGGTGTTTCTGATAATCATTTCTTCCTTTCTGAGAGCAGAAGGATATATTCTGTATTGAGATGTTTGGAGATAGATTCTCTGTCTCTTTTCACACACAATGCAGGAAAATAAAGGTAAGCCTGACACACTTGCTGCTTCCCCTTCTCCACCACCCAGCCTTTCCTCAAAGAACTCCCCGAGAACACAGACTCCTTCACTAAAAGAAGTCATGAAACCCACCACGGTTTTACAAGACCCAGTTCTCTCCTAGACTATATTGTGTGCTCCTGGAGAAGAGGCGGTATTTATTTCTTATATCTCCAGAGCTTCATATACTAATGAGAACATAAAGTGAGTCAAAAAATATATATATTTTTTCTAAATGAATGAGTTAAAAGGAAGAGTTATATAAGTAGCTACACGTTCCTGGGTTTCTCTCTCTCCCTTTCTTCTCTGGGTCTTCTTGCAGGCTCCAGAAGGGTGCTACGTGACCAAACTGCCTTCCCTGTTTCTCTTTCGTGCAGCCTGGAAGCCAGCATCCACTAAGAGAACCTCACTGAGCTCAACAGGTCACAGATTCATGCAAAGATGACAGAGTTCTGGGGTTATGGTTTGGAAGCTCCCACTTTGCACTTCAGCTCTATGTATTAGAACAGTGGCTCAGCCACTGGCCCAGCTGCCACCTTTCCTAAAACTCAATCTGCTTTGGTGTAAACAGTGTACATGGCTTTGTGTCTTTTCCTACCCTCCCTCTCCATGATATGTTTTCACGTACCTTGGTCTCCGTGAAGGCCAAGTCCACAGAAATCAGGCTGCAACTCTCCCTTGACTCCCTCTTTCACGTCTGTGTCCTCTTACCTGGCTCAACCCTGGAATCTAATATGAAGGAAACTCACATCCACAGTCCATTGGCAAATGCGGCCATGAATAACCCATCCCCAAGCACCATCTTCTGTGTGCACCTGTGCAAAACATGTCTATACGGCCACTCAGATCTCCCTTCAAGAGAACCTATGGTGACAAACGTAATTGGTGGACAGCCTTCTGATGTGGCACTTTTGAACTTGCTGTAGTCAGCACACCAAGGCCATGAGGTGTGTGGGTTGTTCCTAGGCGATGACAGCATGATGGGGTCACTAGAGCTGTGCTATTTCTATTCACCACAGGACTCCACTAATGGTCAGTCTTTACTAGAGATCTTTCCATTGGTTTGTCCCAGACGCTCAGAACTGCCCTGCAGTGTGAGGCTGCTTGCACCCAGTCATTTTGACTTCCCCCTCTCCTTTCATCGGTGTCACACCTACATCGTATTCTGAAGGGTACCCCTGCCTATTCCTGTTCCCTTCCCCCTGTTTCTTTCACAGCCGTTTCCCTTAATACATCTCTTGTATATCTTAATTCCATTTTGGTGTGTATTTCTCAGAGACCTGAAACTGGTACAAAGTGTATCATTCAAAAGTCACAATTAGTACATTAGAGTTGGGGTAAATATGTTCTTTCTGTTTCTTATGCAACTGGAATATTTGGTTTCATGTTCTAAGGGAATGGATTAAAGTCATAAAGACCTGAGGTCAAATTCTGTCTTTGTCCCTTATAAGTTGTGTGAGCTTGGAAAACATAACAACTCTCTGAACATCAAAATAATTCCCCAAATGGGGATGGGAGTAAAACACTTATCTTTGTCTATGGTTCTAAATTAACAGTCAATTGGGAGAAAGATTAGGAAATATGGGAATATTACGAAGTAGGGAAAGTGCCTGGAAGAGTAGATGACAGGTCAATGTTTGTTCTCACCCAAAGTTTATCACCAGGCCAAAGTCTATATTCAATAAAACTGTGATGAATGCAAAATAGGTGGATCATGGCCCTTGGAGCCAGGCTGCCTCAGTTCAAGTCCTAGCCCTGGAACCCCCCATACCAACACACTCATTATTTTATTACCATTTTGATGTGTGGATTTTGAATGATAATTCTCATTATCGAAGTCAGGAAGAAAAAAAAAGATGTGTTGGATGCAATTGAATTAATATTGCCCCAGGGTATTTTTCTTAGCTTTTTTTTTTTTAAGTGCTAGATGTCAGCTCATTTTCTTGTGATTTTCCTCATTCTCTGCAAATTAGAAGCACACTATCCTGCTAATTAAGGAAATTGGTTAGCTTGGTTTCAGTCTATTGAAGATCTGATTAGACACTGCTCTCATTCTTTTGGTTCTAGATGAAATAGGCTCACTTCTTAACATTTACAGATGATATTAAAATGCAGTCCCTTTAGCTACATTGTCTCATTGAAAACTCACAAAGGCCTTAAGAGATAGGGATTTTTATTTCCATCCCATGGATAATAAAACAGAGGTGTAACTACTGACTTTCCACAATTAGTAAGAGGCAGGGCAGGGGTAAAATCCTCAGCGATTAAAGTCTTTGGGCTCGAATTCCATTTTCAATACTTCCTGTGTGACTGTAAGTTCCTTAACTTCTCTGATCCTGTCAAACAAAGCCTCCTTGGGCAATTGTTGGAAGGTTGCAGGGAGACAATTCATGCTACAGGAGACCTCAATGTATACATTAGTAAAGTCCTTCCTGTCCCATGGATTAAGCTCCCATAGAGAACAGTACATGTTTTAGACATTTGTGTTTTCTTTTATCAGTGTCTCAAGAGTCAATCGGTGACTTTATAGGAAGTCACTTAAGTGGAAATGAGGTACAGTGATTGCATATGTTATCAAAAATGCCTGTCACTCCAATGTACATAAAGATGCCTCTTAGATATCATGTTTTATTTTCACCCAGAAACTGGGGGTGTCGTGGGGGGTGCACAATGGAAAGGCCTGTCCAGGAGCACGAATGGAGGAAGGCGGTGGACACTGGACACAGCTGGGCCCCATCATAGAATCATGGTTTTTTTAAGTAGACAATGACTGTAGAGAAAGCCAAGTGCCCTTTCCTTTACGCGGTAAGAAACAAAGATACAACAGGGATCATGATTTGTAGAAGTGTTTCCCAAAAAGTAATGTGCCCTCGTTAAAACGAAGGCTCCTGGGTAATAGGTCTGGGATGGGGCTTGAGAGTTTGTGTTTCTAAGAAGCTCCCAGGTGATGCTGACATCGCTGGTTCACGAACCCCACTTTTAACAACAGAAGTTCCAACCTCAGCTTTGCAGTCTCTGATTTTGTGACATATATACACGTGGCCCTTAAGACCAGGCAGCTATGAAAACATGAGATGCACATATACAGTGGTCTCCTCCCAGCCGAGGTTTCACTTTCTGCGGTTTCAGTTACCGGAGGGCCCACCTCCGTCTGAAAATATTAAGTGGAAAATCCCAGAAACAAACAATTTATCAGTTTTAAATGTCACACAGTTCGGAGTCTCGTGGTGAAATCTCGCGAGGCTCAGACGTGATCACCCCTTTGATTGACGTATCCAAATGCTGTAGACGCTGTCAGCCATCTTGGCTCGCAGGTTGATAGGCTTTCTTGGTATCACAGTGCTGGTGTTTAAGTTACCCTTATTGTACTTAATAATGGCCCCAAAATACAAGATAGTGGTGGTGGCAATTCAGATGTGCCACAGAGAAGTCGTCAAGTGCTTCTTGTAAGTGAAAAGGTGAAAGTTCTCGACTTAGGAAAGGAAAAATCATATGAGGTGGCTAACATCTGTGGTAAGATCGAATCTTCTAGTGTGAAACTCGAAGCAAAATGCATGTGTGCTCGTTTTGCTGTTACACCCCAAACTGCAAAAGTTACAGCCACAGGCTGTGATAAGTGCTTAGTTAGGAGGGAACGGCCTGAATGGAAGGCAGGAACAGAAAATGTGTTTCCATTGGCGGCAACGTGTTGTGCCGGAAAGCGTGAGCCTGTACAGAGGTCAGCAACGGAGCCCTGGAAACGAGTGACGCCAGGCCATTGACTGCAAGTAAGGGCTGGTTACAGACTCGGGCATAGGTTTGGACTGAAAGATATAAAACTTCCTGGAGAGTCTGCATCTGCCAATGAAGAAGCTGCGGACGTTTTTCCCGGCAGAGTTCAAGAAGTTGATTGAAGAGAAAGGATACCATCCAAAGCAAGCCTTCAATTGCAGTGAAACCAGGCTCTTCTGGAAGAGGAGGCCCAATACAACCTACATTCATAAAAATGCAAAGGAAGCACTTTTGCATAAAACATGGCAGGACAGATGGACTCTCGTACTCTGGGACCATGCGGAAGGACATATGATAAAGCCAGCACTAGAGGGCAGAGCGAAGAAGTCACGTGCTCTCAAAAATTACCTGCCCATGTTCTGGCAACATAATCAGAAAGCGTGGGTGACAGCCACCAATACATCACAAGAAGAAGAAGGGTGAGTACATACAGTTTTAGATATATAATGTATATTGTTATAATTGTTCTATTTTATTATGTTATTGTTGTTCATCTCTTACTGTGCTTAATTTATAAATTAAACTTTATCATAGGTATGTATGGGGGAAAATATATATATAAGGTGTATTATCTGTGGTTTCAGGCACACTGAGGGTCTTGGAATTTATCCCCATGGATAATGGGGGAACTATTGTACAGGGTTCTATGTGTATATATATGACATACATAAACGTGTATTATTACGGAACAATACACAGAAGTGAATGGGGCGACTGCTGAAATATGAGGCTGAAAGTCTTTGTTTTAAACCTTCTGCTCTATTTTCTTGTTCGCATTTATAACTATAACAGAAGTTCAATTAAAAAAGAAAGATAAATTGATAAAACATTTAAAGAGTGTATGATTTTAAAGCCAAGTATGTAAGAGAAGATATCATATGCAGTAGCCAGTATTTTTAAATTAAACTTTTCATTTTGAGATTCTTAGTATAGATTTACATGCAATTGTAAGAAGTAATATATCTTGCAAAACTGTAGTACAACATCACTACCAGAGTATTGTTATTTGGCAGTCAGTATTGAGAACAGCTCCATCACCACTGGGATCTTTGTGCTGCCTTTTTATGGCCACTGTCACCTCCCTCTCTGCCTCGTCCTCCCCCTCACCTCTGGTACACACCAATTTGCTCTCCATTTCTTTTTCTTTCTTTTTTTTTTTTCATTGAAGTGTTATAAATGGAACCATATAGTTTGTGACCTTTGGGGATTTTTTTTTTCATGCAATACAATCCCCTGGAATTCTCCCAAGTTGTCAAATTCATCATCTACTCTTTTTTATTGCTGAGTAGTGGTCCATGATACAGATGTACCGCCCTCCGTGTAACCATTCACCCACCGAAGGACCTCTGGGTTGTTTCCAATTTGGGGCTATTAAGAATAAAACTTCTGCAAATATCTATGTACAAGTTCTTATGTGATCATAAGTTTGTGTTTCTCTGGAATAAATGCCTATAAGTTCAACTGTTGGGTTATGTGGTAGTTGTATGTTTAGTTTTATAAAAAATCTGAAAAAATGTTTTCCAGAGTGACTGTGTGTGCCTTTGGACATTCCCGCCAGCAACGTGGGAGTGATCCAGTTTCTCCATATCCTCAGCATCATTTGCTGTTGTCACTATTTTTTATTTTTTGCATTCTAATAGGTGTGTAATGACATCTCATGTTTTAATTTGCATTTTTAATGGCTAATGATGTTGAATATCTTTTCATGTGCTTATTTGCTATCTACACATCCTCTTCACTTAAATATCATTTGCCTGTTTTTTAACTGGAATGTTTTCCTTTATTATTGAGTGAGAATTTTTTATATACTCTAGTCCCCAGTCTTTGTTGTTTATGTGATTTGCAAATATTTTTTTCCCCAGATTGTACCTTATGCGTCCTTAATCATCATATGGGCTTTTGCTGAGCAAAACTTTTTAATTTTGATGAAGAATATTTTGTCCATCTTTATTTTTGTGGGTCATGCTTTTGATGTCAAGTCTGAAAGCTCTTTGCTTAGGCATGGATACCAGTTTCTTTTTATGTTTCTTTTTTCTAAAAGTTTTGTAATTTCGTTTTTTACATTTAATTTTGTGGTACATTTTGAGTTCATTTTCATATAAGGTGGGAGATTTAAGTCTAGGTTAATTTTTTTTTTTCTGTTTTTGTCTATGGGTGCCCAGTTGCTCTAGTATTCTTTGTTGAAAAGTCTATGTTTCCTTCATTGAACTGTGTGTCTAGCCCTCTGCCAAAACTACAGTCTTCATTATTGTCGCTGTATAGTAGGACTTGATATTGGGTAGAGTGATTCTTCCCACTTGGTTCTTCTTTGTCAAGATTTTTAAGCTGTTCTAAGTCCTGTGCTTTTCCACATAATTTTTAGAGTGTATCTGTCTTTGTCTACAATTGCATTCAAGCTACAGATAAATTTGGGGAGACTTGACAGCTTTACTATGTATAGTTTCCCAATCCATGAACACAATATGTCTTTATTTAAATCTTCTTTGATCTCTTTCATCGGCATTTTGTAATTTTCAGCATGTAGACCCGGTACGTGTTTTGTTATGTTTATACTAAGTATTTTATTTTCTTTGGAGTGCTCATAAATGTGGTATTGTGTTTGTAATTTTAGTTTCTACATGTTCGTGTTAGTGCCTAGAAATGTGATTGAATTTTGTGCATGTCAGTGCTTTTAATGAAATTATTCAGTAAAAATATCTGGTTTAAAAGTATTCTCTCAAGCCACAGATCCCAGACTTCTGCCCTTTTCCAAAACAGGCAAACCTAAATCCTCTCCACATGGGTTTTAATTTGAATTTCATACACTTGTGGGCAATTGGTTCAGGGAAAGGGAGAGTGAGAAGGGGCTCAGCTGTAGAGGCCAGGAGATAAAGGGTGTGAATTCTAGTGGGCCAGCTACCAGCTCTGCGACCTGGAACAGGTTAATCAAGTTCTCTAAGCTCCACTGCTGTAATAATAATAAAACAGCAACAGTAATAAGAGCTATTTCAATAAAGCACTAATGTGAGACCCAGTTTGTGTTAAGAGCTTTACATTTAACCTCATTTAAACTTTATATCCCTTTGTGAAGTAGAAATTGCAGGTCTGTGATGCTTTCTCTGAAATGCCAGCATTGTACAAGCTCAGAAAAAGAATTCCTTTTTTTAAGGATAAGTCTGCTGCTAATCCTTTTGGCATAAAGACTTGGCCTGAAGTGATGTGAAGCCATTTATCATTTATCTTGCCTTATCTTGCCTATTGTGAATAGTCATATGTTTTTACTGTGGAAATATTAATGCTTTTGATTACAGCGTGTTTTATTACAGCTGTGTCTCCCTTCTTGTTACGTTACACAAATTATTGCATATGTATCATGTTAGCTTTCAAACTTCCAAAAAAGTTTTGAAATCTGAAACATTTCTGACCTGATGATGATTAGATAAGAGATAAGTAACTTATATCATTGTCCCCATTTTATGATTCAGGAACCTGAGACAGGGAGTGGTGAAGTCACCTGTCCAGTCACACTCACACACCTGTTAGGTCGTTGGGAAGACTGGGAGGCCAGGCAGTCTGACCTCACAGCTCTAGTCTTAGTCACCATGTTCCAGGTAATCCTTGGGCTACGTGAACATTAGGAAAAGGCCTGGGATGCAGGCCATGGGGGAAGCTTGAAGACATACTTACCTCCACCTGGAAATCTTCAGGGTCTGCTTTTGTGGATTAAGAGGCATATCACGCAGGCAAAGAAGGCCGCCACTTGTCCAGCAGGGAGCTGGGCACCTACTATGATGGATAGTCACACGTCCAGGCGATTCAAAGCAGGTGCTATGATGTCCCTTCATTGCCTGCAGCCTGAGATTTCCCCCAAAGGTGTAACTGAGTGACCCCTGTGACAGCTGCACTCCAGTGTGATTATGTTTATTCACTGCCGCTTTTATTCAACTGTGGTAGACTCAATATCATATTACCAGTTACATCTCCTTTCCAATTATTCATTCTTTGTGGCAACTGAACATGATCTGTCCACCCACTGCCCCCAACCCTGACAAAAGTAATACAAAGCCTTATCATTTCACTTGGATTTAATTGCTTTCGAATGGGCCTGATTATTTCCCATGGCCAAGATGAATGATGTGTCACAGTGCCACCAACAAGGCTGGAAGGGGTCAGCGCTCAGCCGACACCAATGTCACATTGACCACAGTGCTGTAGGTGTCTGGACTCAGTGCCAGCGAGACAGCCAGGCTGAATGGCAGAAGCCACTGGAGGCTGAAAGAAATTTTTAAAATATATAAGGAACAGATTTAGAAGTAAAGAAAAAGGGAGTTGAAAGAGACCTTACTGATCATTCAGCTTTCTGATCTTACAAATGTAAAAACTGAGACTCAAAGAAGGAAAGAGATATACCCAAGGTCATATAACCAGTTTCTAGAAGAATTACTTGGGCAGTTACCCAAGCCATGAACCTTGAAGTCATCCAAGATTCATCTTTTAAAGATGTATTGCATACCTTTGCCAATTCCATTTTCTTAAAGATTCGATGGATAGCTCACCATTTCATCCATGTTTATCTCAATTTCCTTTAACTGCAGGTACTTAAAATAAATCAGGGCCAGTGATGTATGTTTACATGGAAAATACCTTAGGAAGTTCCTCTTTTTTAATATTGCTGCATCCTTTCCTTTTCTCTAGTCTACACTGCTTTTCCTCTAGTTAGTTAGTTTTCAGGAGAAAAATTCATTACTCTGGCGCTAATGAATCTACTATGATTACTTAGGAAATGATATATGTATGTGTGACTGATTTTATATTCTAGTCAAGTTTTAAATGGCTTTAAATAAGAAGATGAAAAAAAATTATTTGATGTAAGCACAAGATATATTTTGCCCTTGATACGTAGATGTTGAATTTTTTTAATTAAAATATAATTAACATATGATATATTAGTCTCAGGTGTACAATAGTTATTCAACATTTATATAACTAAGTGATCACCACAAGTCTAGTAACCATCTGACGCCATACAAAGTTATTACAATATTATCAACTATATTATCTATGCAGTACATTACATCCCCGTGACTTACTTATTTTATACCTGGAAATTTGGACCTTGTATTTCCCTATACCTTTTTCACTCTTCCCCTGACCCCCTTCCCCTCTGTCAATCATCAGTTTGTTCTCTATGTCTATGAGTCTGTTTCTGTTTTGTATTGTTTGTTCATTTGTTCTGTTTCTGTAGATTCCACATATAAGTAAAATCATACAATATTTGTCTTTCTCTGTCTGACTTATTTCACTTAGCATAATACCCTTTAGTTCCATCCATGTTGCAAAAAGCAAGATTTCATTCTTTTTTATGGCTGAACAGTATTCCATTTTGAATATATATATATATATATATATATATATATATATCCAGTCATCTACCAATGGACACTTAGGTTGTTTCCATATATTAGCTATTGTAAATAATGCTGCAATGAACATAAGGGTGCAGATATCTTTTAGAATTAGTGTTTTTGTTTTCTTCAGATAGATACCTAGAAGTAGAATTGCTGAGCTATATGGTAGTTCTATTTTTCAGTTAACAAGTCATTGATTTATAAATAAATGTCTGTAGGATTCAGTTTGTTAAAAAAGAAAAAAAAAAACATAGCTTAATAAATAGACTCTTTTCAGGATCTATTTTCTTTGAATTATTCTTTGACCCAAAATATGAGTGTCAGGGTTAGGGAGGAGGAGTAAGCAAGGGAGAAGCTTGTTTACCAGTCTGGCAGTTGACCTCTTTGGAATTCTATCACCAGACAGTAAGTATTTACTGAGGTTCCATTATTGCCTCAATTATCCTACCTCACCCCATTCCCTTGGAGAAGGATTACACATCTGCTCTTATTGCTCTGTGACTTGCAGTGTCTGCCCTCACCATGGAAGTAGAATTTATCCCTGATCCCCTCATGTTGGACTTGACGTTGTGACCTGCTTTGAACAATGAATATGAGTGGAGGGAACCTTGTTCAGTCCAATCAGAGGTAGTGTAGTTTCCCGTTAGACTCTTGCTGTTTCCCTCCTCCGGGATAATGGTATTCTCCAAAGAGGGACTGTTTGTTCAGCCTTAGCTCCCAAATGAGAAGGTAATAGAAGAGAACATTAGCAGCCCCTCTGTAGCTGCTGATGTATAATCTGAGTGAGAAATGGAGGCTCCTTGTTATGAGCCACTGAGGTTATGGACTGTTTGTTACTGTAGCAAAGATGACTAATACACATAGGAAATTTAAAGCTTTTCATTCATCAGTGGTCACAAATGATCTGTTTCCAAAACAAAATGTGTTATGTAGGGAAGATTCGTTATTTGAAGTACAGGTATTAAAATTCAGCTCTTATTTACCCCTGATAATTCTATAACATAATTTTTTCCTGTATCATATTGCTGTCAGCTGTCCATTCCATCAAGTCATGGGACATATGATTAAGTATTGACTAACCTTTCAGGTATCTTTAAAAATTCTAATATTTCAATATGTTTTACTGTTTATAAAACTTTACAAGTTTATTATACAGAAATTACAGACTCATTACGGAAAATGCATCAATGGATATATTAACTTAGAAAAAGCAGATATTATACCAATATTCTGTCTTTTTTTTTCAACAATATAGTTTTTTTATCGCATTTACTCAAGCTATATTTCTTTTTTTTAAATTTCTACACATAAGTCCTGAACATTTTTGTTAACTATATTACTATGCATTTCCTTAAATCAATGTTCATATTAAGAGAATGGGGTTTTATTCATAAAATTTTCCATCTGGTTACAGCTGTAGTGTAGGAAAACTGGGTATTTATTCTTTATAAAGCTACTTCATAGAATACTTTGGGTTCTAATAGTTCTAATAATTTGGTTCTAATAATTTCCAGATGACGTTTGAGTTTTCTCATCTCATTGCCTATAAATAATAAGTTTATATCATGTTCTCTACTTCATGTGTTTGGCAAAAATTCCCAGGGAAATATTTACCAAAAATGGTAAGTCAGTTATCCTTGCTTTTTTTCTTATTTTTGATAAGAATATTAAAATAAGATTTTTTTAATCGAAGTATGAAAATATTATTTTATTCTTAAACAATTATATACTTATTTGTTTCACTAGGAGTTGCGGTTTAATTTTCCCAAATGCTTTTTCAGCATCTATTAAAATAATCAAATTTATATTATATATATAAAGGAGACTAATCTAGCATATACATTTGGGAATCATGAAAATATTGATGTGATTTAAAGCTGTGGCATTGGATGGGTTAATTTAAGGTGTGTAGAAAAAGGGCAGAGAGGTCAAAGTGCTGAGTCCTGCAGCATCCAAAGTGTAGAGGTCAGGAGATGGAGAAGATAAAGCAAAGGTAACAAAGAAGGACCAGTCATCAGCTTAAGAGGTGAGTCCAAAGACAGTGGGACTTAGGGGCCAAAGAAAGTAAATGTTTCCAGATGACAGTGGAGCTATGGACGGTTTCTCAGAAGGAGCATCTTGGAGAGTCCTCTTTAACAATTTTAATATTGAAATGTGTTCCTTTCCTATATTTAATTATCTATTTATTTAGTGTTTAATAAGGTCAGTCGTATAAAATCACTCATCAGGTCATCTACAAGCCACACTTTTTAAAAGTTAAAGTGACGTGTAATTAAAAGGCATATTCACTAGGGAGTCAGGAAACTAGGTTGTGGCATCGGTTTGGACAAGCCACATATCATCTTGTGCAAATCACTGCATTTCTAGATTCACAATGTGGATGGGTCTTCATCCAAAGAATGCAGAAGTTGGAGTAGATGATATTAAAGCTCCTCGCCAGGAGCAGAAGGACTGGTCTATGATGACATGTGCTCAAATAACATTTGAATAAATGCATAAATCAATGAACAAGCACATGTTCTTTCCAGCTCCAAAATTTTATAATTGGCACCCCTGCTCCCTTTCCCATATGGGCAGAACTGAGTTGGAATGGCATCAGCCCTTGGCAGCTCTTTTTCCTTTAGCCCTACTGGCTTGCTTGCAGAGATGCTTAATTATTTATAGTACCACCTTTAGGAAGTGCCACTGGGCTCTAGTGCTTTGGATGCCACTTCTATTATTAGCCTCATAGCTATTTCTTATTTCCTCCAGCACAATGGAGGTGGTGAAATAAGTAACCACACTTCCCTTTTCCAGAGCCCTTGAAGTGCTCAGCTCAGCAGTAGTCAGACTCCTGGAGCATTTAATGAGAACTCTGGAAGACCTAATTTCCTTTGTTGCTCTTTGTTCCCTTGACCTCAGCTAATCAGATAAGGAGCAGTACAAGAGGACCAGTGGGTTACTTCAGTGATTTCTCTCCATTATTTTTCTGTTCATGTGCAATCCCAGCATACCTACGTTTCTTTTTGTGGTTGCTGTTAGCCTTTTCTCAAAACTATGCCATCGCATTCTCTTTCTTTGCTGCAAAAAATATCTGCAAATTCTAGATATTTGCTTGCTAGATACAGGCAGGAGTGTCATTTTTTGTGGCTTGCTTTCTTCTCCTTCTTTTCCCTCAATCTTTGAGTTGTTTTCTTTTGAGCAGAATACTAATTTATATTATGGAATATTCTAAGACACCCACGTTGATTAATAATTGTTTATTGCATGGCACAGTGCTATGCACAGTGTTTACAAATGTTAGAAGCACATTGTCTCTTTCATGGAGATGAATGCACTCCAGTTTAAAAGGAGATGTCAACATATCTGGTATTCAGGTGCAGTGATCATGATTTAATAAATTAAATCTATTACCAATATATGTTGAGGTCCTGCTTTGTGAAGAATTCTCCATTGGAACTAGTAGTAAATGGTGGCTCTCTCTGGGTCCATGGCTTAGTGGGAGAGGTTTACATATAACTGTGATTATTTTTGCAAAGCTGACAGACAGTAGATAGGTTTTAAAAAACCATGGATACCGAAGGTGAAAAGTATCTTAATACAGTTGTATCTTGAGCTAGGATTTGATGCAAGGGCAGAACTTCAACAGGTAGATATGAGTTTGTGAACATCCCAGAAATAGATGAGCTTGATGGAAAAAAAAAAATCTTAGCATGACAAGTAGGCATAAAGGGAAGGTTTTCAAAAAGGAAAAGGAGGTTAAGGATGCCTGAGATTTCTCTATTTATTTCAACTGACTGTGAATCAACAATTTTCTCAAAATAAATGTTTAATTTAAAAAATGAGAGGGGAATCACATAATAGCAAAGTAATAATGTCTACCAAATAATGGAGGAGTTGGTCCTCCCGCCAAATCAACTCTTTGAGCTGAAAAGAGGGATTAGAATCAACTCTGTTGGAACTCTGGAACCTGACTCGACACTTATCACAACCAGGACAGTGCTCAATGAAGGGAGAGGCTGCAGATCTTCTCTGAATGAATGGCAAGCTAGAACCAATTGCCATCTCTCATTCCTCAGCTACAGGGATAGCATCTCATAGTTTGGATTGGCAGGCAGTGGGAACTTGTCCTCTAAAAACTTGAGGTTGTGTGTTTAGGTTGGTCTGGCAGCGCCCTAAGGGACCTGCGCAGAGGCTAGCCTCGGTTCTGGCTCTCGCAGCAGAAGCCGTACCTCCCAGTGGTGCTGCTTATCAGAAGGTTTGAAGAGACTGGACACCTTCTTATTTCATTTCCTTTTTTAGAACCAGACATTTAAGGAAATATTTTTCAGGCCACTGGCTGATTACAGAGATAATGGAACAGAAATGTCAGTGACCACACACAACGAGGAATACACAATTCACCAAAGTAGTTTGTAAAAGTCATATATCTAAATTTAAAGCTAAAACTGTAATACTCTCAGAAAAAAAATAGATCATCATGATCTTAGATTTAGCAAATGATTTCTTAAATATGACACCCAAAACTACAGGCAATAAATAAATACAATTTCATCAAAATTAAATTAAAAGAAAAACAAAAAACACTTTTGAGCATTAAGAGACACTACCATGCTAGCGAAAAGACAATCTACAGAATGGGAGAAAATATTTATAAACCTTACATCTAATGAGATTAATATCCAGAATATATAAAGAACTTGTGTAACTCAATAGCAAAACAATAAACAACCAAATTAAAAACCGGGCAAAGGACTTGAAATTTTTCCAAAGAAAATATACAAATGACTAATAAGTACATGAAAAGATGTTCAACATTATTAGTCATCAGGAAAATGCAAATCAAACTGCAATGAGATACCATGTCACGGTCACAGGATGGCTATTACCAATAAAGAAAGAAGGAAAATATATGTTGGCAAGGGTGGAGAGAAATTTAAATTTTTGTGAATTAGCTGGTGAGAATGTCAAATGGTATAGCCACTGTGGAAAACATTTTGGTAGTTCTTCAAAATGTTAAATACAGAATTACCATTTCACTCAGAAATTCCACTTTGGTATATACCCCAATAATTCAACACCAGCACTCAACCAGATATTTGTATACCAGTGTTCATAGCAGCATTATTCACAATAGCCAAAAGGTGTAAACAACCCATGTGTGTCCATCAACAAATGAATGGACAAACAAAATGTGTGTGTGTGTGTGTGTGTGTGTGTGTGTATATATATATATATATATATATATACCATGAAGTATCATTCAGCCAAAAAAAATTATGAAGTTCCAATACATGGATGAATTTTGAAAACATTATGCTAAGTGAAATAAGACAGACACAAAAGGTTGAATTATTGTATGGTTACACTGATATGCGATAACCAGAATAGACAAATTTATAGAAACAGAAAATAGAAAAGTGATTACCATGGCTGGGGCTGGAGAGAATTGGGACTCACTGCTTAATGGGTATAGAGTTTCTGTTTGAAATGATGAAAATATCTGGAGATAATTGTGAGTGCTGCATGCCATTGTGAATATGCTTAATGCCACTGAATTTTACAATTAAAATGGTAATGTTTTACATTACATGTATTTTTCACAATAAGAAAAAATAGTCCTACACCCATTAGAAAAATTAGAATGAAATGAAAGTCATAAAAAAATGACTACGAAACATTCTTCACGGTTCAGCTGTTGTTTCTTCTCCACTCGGGTGGTCTTGCTCATTCATCTGTGGTTCACCAGCAGTAGCTTCTGGATGTTAGTAGGCTCTCAGTTGGGGCAACCAGGTCCCCATGTTTCTCATGTACTCCTGGGTAGCCATCACCAGAAGGTTAGCCCAGACCTGTGTAGGTTTCAAGGAAGGAAATGGAAATTAGCAAGTTCTCTGGGTGTGTAGACTCAGAGCCAACACTGTCACATTCTGTTGGTCAAAGCAAGTCATAGAGACCAATGATGAAACAGACTTCATCTTTTGACAGGAGTTTCAAACCTGCATTGCAGGAATACAGAGAAGGGTGAACATCTGTGGTCATGTTTTGCAATCTGTCAGTATGTAACCCCCTCCCATAATAAGAGATTGAATAAATGACTGATCAAATGTTGAAATAATAAATAGCTATTGCAATTTTTAAAAATAGTTAATGAAATGGAAGGAAATAACATAAAATTAATAATATATAAGATATTGATATATATACACACATAAGTATATAGTGATATGTATATATGTGAATACATATATTTATTCTCTATATTTTCTAAATTCATATTTTCTAAATTCTTAATTCACATATTCCTGTGACAATTAGGAAAAATTAAGTTTCTCAAATTATATTTTTTTAAAATGTGCTTGGATTTTTTTTAATTCCTATATATTCTTGAACTTACTTGAACTTTGGGAGGTAGTTTATAAAGATCAAAAATTGTAATATGGCCTTTGTTTTATCTCTCATACGATGATCATAAAATATTAATAATCCAGGATTAATTTAGATCCTACTATACTGGCACTGCTCAAAATATAATAACAGATATTTTTAGCATTCTACAATCCATCTTTATCTCAACCTTGATCTTTTAATCTAGATATTCTCTGCTAGGAGCAAGAAGCTTAAATAACTAGGCCAACAAATCAGAACCAATGTCCTTTCTTGAATTTGACTGATAGTAAGAGAAGAGAAGCATTCCATTCTACATACTTGTTAGTGTTCACTGTTGGTTAAAAGCTTACTTCCCAAATCATGCTTTCCATAAATGAAAAGCATTCATTCCATAACAGTTCACTGCATGGTTTGCACAGTCCCTGTTTTGGAATGAGTTGAGAATCCAGTGGGATGACAAGCAAATGAACACACATATGTTTATTGCAGTATCTGCTTATTTCCGGTGGTAGAAGCCAGTAGACAGTGCTATGGGAAACCCTCTGACTCAGATATATTTTTGATGTCTTGACGTTGTGGGAGAGGGAAGTGCTGGAGGAAGTTTAAGACCTTTAAGAATATGAATTTGCATTTCTTCTTTCACTAAATATTAAAGTCTGCCTACTGTGTGCTAATAAAGCGTGCCCATGCTGGACTGGGTGCTTTGAATAGAGCAGTGAACAAAACCAAGCTCGTTCCCTTCTTCGAGGCACGTCCTAGGTGAGGAGACAGACAGCAAACGAGTGAATAGACAGTGCATCAGGTAGTAGTAATAAGAGCTCTGAAGCACAGTGAGTGAGGGAAAGAGCTAAGAGAAGATTTGGAAAAGGGTGGTCCTGTCCGCACTGCATTGCATGGCCCTGGCTCATCCTTCCTGTGCCTCCCTCCTTCCTCTGACGCTTTGGAGATGCAGGTTTTCCTCCAGGAATCTTCAACCTCATCACGTATCTGGAGCTAGTGTGGTCATGTCACTCTTCTCTGGGAGTCAACGTTGATTAAGCCAACACAGTCTTTCGAAACACACACACTTGCCAACTCCCTATAAGCCCAGGGTTTCCATTTAAATATCAGCATGGACCAGGTGGGTAACACAGATGAGTGAGTTGGGTGAAGTATAAAACATTAGGGGTGTTGTGGGGCCTGAAGTGTACCAGATATAAACTGTTTCAAATAAACTAAAGTATAATTATTCATAAATCACTCCTTTTTGGAGCAGCAGTTTTTGATCCCTTCCGTAAGAAGTTTTTGGCTCTACTGACTTAACTGAGGTGTGCATTAAATTGCCAAGAATGAATGAAATCTTTAGAGCAGCAGATACAAATTATATTTGCCAGAGCCAACTCGATCTTTCTTTTGTTATGCAGATGAGAATCTGAGAGATTAATAGTTTGTGACTATAGAGGATTAATCTCCCATCACATACCTCTGCAGGGAGCATCATTTGCTTCCTCTTCTTCCACTCTGACCTGAGTGTTCTTCTGAAACCAATCCTTCCTCCTTGTGGCAGTCTGGGTGGAGGCCACAATTAACGTGGGCTTTGCTCCACTAACCTTCACCGCCGCCACCCAGTGACCTCTGCCCCCAGCCAAGGAGTGGGCATAGGATCCAAGACTAGGCTAATAATAGCATTCTTTCTCCTAAGGCATGTTTCCCCCATTTTATTGTGGATAAAATATGTGTCACATAGTATCATTGTAACCATTTGTGGATGTACAAGTAAGTGGTGTTAAGCACATTCGCAATATTGTGGAACCATCACTACCTATGCCCCAAATTTTCCTCATCTCCCACTGAAACTCTGTACTCCTTACACAATAACTCCCCGTTCCTCTCTCTCCCAGCCCCTGGGAACCTCTGTTCTATTTTGTGTCTCTATGAATTTGCCCATTCTAGGGGCCTCATACAAGTGGAGTCATATAGTGTCTGGCCTTTTGTGTCTCGCTTATTTCATTTAGTGTAATGTTTTCAAGGTTCATCCATGTTGTAGCCTATATCGAAATTTCATTCCTTTTTCTGGATGAATACTGTTCCGTGGTATGTGTATACCACAATTTGTTTATCTACGCATGCGTTGCTGGTCACTTGGGCTTTTCCACTTTTTTGGCTTCTGTGGATAATGGTGCTATGAACATTGGTGTACAGATAACTATTTGAGTCCCTGCTCTTTATTCTCGGATATGTGTGTATATATCGCAGCATCCTGTTGTGAGAGAGGAAAATTTAATCGACCTTTGTTTAACTTTTTAAGGGACCACCAAACTCTTTTTCATAGTGACTGCACCATTTTACATTCCTGCCAGCAACACACCAGGAGTCTAATTTCTCACATCCTTGCCAGCACTTACTTTCTGGGCTTTTGTTTGGTTTAGTTTTTGTTTTTGTTTTTTATATTAGACATCCTAATGAGTATGCAATGAAGTGATATCTCTTCTCTTTGATTTTTAGTTCCCTAATGACTAATGATATTAAGTATCTTTTCATGCTCATACCGGCCATTTATATATCTTCCCTGGAACAATAGCTACTTAAGTCCTTTGCCCATTTTTGAATTAGATTGTTTGTGGGTTTTGTTGTTGAGTTGTAGGAGTTCTTTAAATAGCCTATTTGGTTGGTGCAAAAATAATTGCGGTCTAAAAGGTTAAAAATAATTGCAAAAACCAAAATTGCTTTTGCACCAACCTAATAGATATTGATTTCTTATCAGGTATATGATTCACACGTATTTTCTCCCATTCTGTAGATTGTTTTTTTACTATCTTGATAGTGTTCTTTGATGAATAAAGTTTCTTAACTTTGATGACATTCAATTTGTCTATTTTTTTTTCTTTTGTTGCCTGTGCTTTTGGTATGATATCTATGAAATCATTTCCAAATCCAATGTCATAAAGATTTTCTCCAGTGTTTTCTTCTAAGAGTTTCATAGTTTTAACTCAGGTTTAGGTTTTTGATCCATTTGGAGTTAATTTTTATATATGGTGTTAGGTAAGGGTCCAGCTTCATTCTTTTGCATGTGGATATGCAGTTGGTCAAACAACATTGTGGTCTTGACCCCCTTGTTGAAAATCGTTTGATCATAGATGTGAGAAAGTTTATTTCTGGGCTCTTTTTTCCATTCCATTGATCTGTCTTTATGCCAGTACCATACTATTTTAATTTCTGTAGCTTTGTAGTAAGTTTCAAAGATGGAAAGTGTGAGTCCTCCAATTTTATTCTTCTTTTTCAAGATTGTTTTGGCTAGCCAGAACCCATTGCAATTCCACATGAATTTGTCCATATGTGCAAAAAAAAAAAAAAGTGCTGCTGAAATTTTGATAGGAATTATGTTGAATCTATGGTTTGCATGTTAAGTCTTCCTTTCTATGAACACAATGTGTTTTCCTATTTATTTAGATCTTCCTATCTTCTTTAATTTCTTTCAACAATGTCTTATAGTTTTCCATTTATAAGTGTTTAATCTCTTTGGTTGTATTTATTCCTTATGTTTAATTTTTTTAAATACTGTTGTACATAGAATTGCTTTCTTAATTTCCTTTTTGGGTTGTTCATTGGTGGTGTGTAGAAACAGCTGATTTTTATGTGTTGATCTTGTATCCTGCAACTTTGCCAAATTTATTTGTTAGTTGTAATAACTTTCTTATGGATTCTTTGGGATTTTCTTTTCTTTAAAATTAAATTTATTGGGGTAACATTGATTAATAACATTATATAAGTTTCAGGTGTACGATTCTATAATACATCATCTGCATATTCCACTGTGTGCTCATCACCCAAAATCCAGTCTCCCTAATCACCATCTATTTGACCCCTTTACCCTCTTCATCCTCCCCTCACTCCCCTGCCCCTCTGGTAATCACCGTATTGTTCTGTGCTGATGAGTGTGATTATTTGTTCGTTTGCTGTTTTGTTTTGTGTCCCACATATGAGTGAAACCATATGGTTCTTGTCCTTTTCCATCTGACTTATTTTACTTAGTGTGATACTCTCAAGGTCTATCCCTGTTGTTGCAAATGGCAGTATTTCATCTCCTTTATGGCTGACTAGTGTCCCCGTGTATACATGTACCACATCTTTATCCAATCATCAGTTGAAGGACACTTATGTTGTCACATCACATCATCTGTAAATAGAGATAGTTTTACCTTTCCCTCTACAATTTGGAGTACTTTCTCTTAAAATTCTAAATCTTAAGCTGGGAATCTAAAATTAACTAAAACTGAGTTATCCCAGAAGCAATGCTCTGAGGAGACAGCTCGTACTGCTGCTCAGGTTTACAAGAGAACAACAGGTCACGTGCTTTCAAAGGCTGTGTTTTTTTCTGTTTTCTCTCTGAATCTGTGATAATTTTTCACAGAATTTGCTTTTATTGCTTATGACTCAGAAACCCTAGTTGAAAGTAATACCCCATCCTTACTTCTTTCAAACAAACAGAATTCTATTAAAGAAAAACATAAAGCAAGAGGGAAAATGTGGCCTAAAATGCGACCTGATTATCACCTTATCTATTTCTTCTCACTAAGAGTTGGCAGATTTTATATTCTACCTGAATTTCTCTGTTAAATTATTTAAAGTATACAGTCCTAAACTTAATCACCAGGTTTTTGTTTTTTGTGTTTTTTTCCCACCAGGTTATAATGATTCTTTTTTAACAAACACCTCAGGGGATTTTCAAATACATGAACCATGAACCATGCTTTGAGAACCACTGCATGTTTTGCAAGGTTAACCTCTATAGTAGATTTGCCATATAATGATCTAGTTTATGATTGAGCACTTCTAGGGATGCTGAACTCTCTACCCCACATGGTGATTTTATGGTTATAGAATTATAGGGGATTTTTCATTCTACTTCACTTAAAAGGAACAATTTTAAGGAATCACATGAGCCTAATGAGACACCTATCTTCACGTAAATGTTTTCTTTTGAAAAACACATTTTCTTTTGTTGTAAACAATTTAATTTCACATAAGCATTTGTGTATGTATTTCCAATGATCTCATATCCATGGTCAAACAAACAAACAAAACAAGCAAACAAAAAAACAAGGTGACTTGGGCGTTTCTTGGCAGAACCCCAGATCCCAAAATAGCAATTCTTGTTCCCATTAGAGGTTTATTTCTTTTGGGTCTTGACAACTTTTCTGTCTTGAAGAGTGAAATAATGCACACCCTCAGTGAGGTGCTAAGTGTTACCAGCCAAGGCCTTGGAATCCAGCGACTCCAGGAGGAGGGTGCTGAGAGGGGACAGGAAAGTGCTGTCACTGTGAGAACTGTGTCAGATTGTTTTGCATTTCTTAAGTTCTCTTTGTTCCTGATTTTCATTCCCCCACCTGGTTCTTCATAATGATTGGTATTTAAACTCTTAAAAGAAAAGAAACGTGTGCTGCTGGGAAAAAGATGTTTCATTTAAATAAAAGGATAAATGTCCGATAATTTCCTGTTGAGATTCCCCCAAGGTTCTTAGCATGAAGGTGATCAAAGCCTTAAACTCACAGAATGAAATTATGACACCGTGATAGAATTGTTCGTAGCAGCATTTGGGATGGACTACTTGGCGGGGATTGTGGGGGGTGTAAATCATGGGTTTTCTGTATGCAGTCTAAAGCCCCCCAAGTCCACTAACTTGGCTGTGCTAAATAATAATCTTACGAGAGAGAATGGTTTAGTGAAATGAAAGTAGACTAGAATCAGGCACTTTTAGCTTCAAATCCTAACTGCATTTGTTTGTGCTGTAGGTGAGACACCTGGTTCCATTGACTCTCACTGTCTTTGCTTGCAAATAGCAAACTCCAAGAATCATTGAAGAAGGTGACTTAATTCAATTTCATTTGATTAAGCAGATGTTTATGTAGCACATACACAGCAAACTGGCAGGGCACTAGAGACGCAGTGGTGTTTGAGAGAGTCCCTACCTTTGTTCAGCTTAAAGTTCAGCAGGAGAGGCAAACAAAAGCGTAAGAAAAGCATCAGACAAGGATCAATCACAGTAAAATGCATGCATTATACAGCAAGGTAAGAATTTTAATAGATGGGCCACAGATTAAATAAGAAAGCACATTGCTTTTTCCTTCTTTCTTTTTTCTCTTGACCATGGCAATGGTGTAGCAATTTAATAAAATTCATCCTCAAGTTCCGACATATTTATTCTCAGAAGGCATTATTACCAAAGTTTTCTGGTGTGTGTGTGTGTGTGTGTGTGTGTGTGTGTGTTTACTTTTTTTTTTTTTTTTTATTGGGGAATATTGGGGAACAGTGTGTTTTTCCAGGACCCATCAGCTTCAAGCTGTTGTCCTTCAATCTAGTTGTGGAGGGCGCAGCTCAGCTCCAAGTCCAGTCGCCGTTTTCAATCTTTAGTTGCAGGGGGCGCAGCCCACCACCCCATGTGGGAATTAAACCGGCAACCTTGTTGTTAAGGTCTCGCGCTCTAACCAGCTGAGCCATCTGGCCGCGCCCCCTGTGTGTATTTACTTTGGTCACCATTTTCCTCATGTGTTAAACGACACAATTGAATTAACAGATTCTTCCTCTGGACTTGATTCTTATTTGAGATGCACAAAATTGGCATCATGACTAGAAAACAAAAGCACCCAAACGAACAAAAGAAACATGTCAATAGACTTATATTTGATAGATGGTGTGAACTGAAATTCATCACCCGCCTGACCTTGTTAAACTGTTCTCAGCTCAGGAAGGGGAATGACTTACCAACGTCAATGAATGGTAAGATAGTCAGCCATAAGAGAACGCTGGTCTCTCTGTTCCCCGCCTAGTGCCAATAACATCAATCAGTCATTTTGTCAGAAGTGCCATCTATCCCAAGATTGAACCCTTTGAAAAGAAGCATGACTTTATCTGCAAAGCCAAAGAGACGAATGGGTTGTCTTTAGCCTGATGGCCAGATGAGGCCACCTGACTCTCCAGCAGGCTATTTGTCTGAGAAGACTGTCCCTGCTCCAGAGAAAGCACAGATGCAGGCATTGTGCAGCAGAGGTGCACGGAGAGCTTTGGAAACAGCAGCTTGACTGAACAAAGAGCCCCAAGCTCTCTCTAGCAGGCTGACTTGGGTAAAATGCTGGCTGAGAACTGATTAATCCTGAAGGGATGGCATTTTAGCACTTCCTGTCCATTTACCTGAGACCTTTCAGAGCACTTAACCAATGAACTCCCTAACAGCTGCACATCTGTCTGGGGCTCCTATCAGGCAGGAGGAAGTCCCAGGGTCCCCACCTGTCAGAGTAGATAAGTCTTGATAAAGGAGGGCACATTGAGGTAAGAGCTTTAGGAAGGAAATAAACTCTTGCAGTCGGTTAATATAGTCAAAGCCTTTCCTTCTGTTTTACGTAGTAACTAACTGGGAAATCAATAAAGGCAGACCTGGGTAAGTCTGCTGTGTTTCTGATATAATATGATATAATACCAGGTTTTATATAAGACCAAATCTTATATTAATTTTTGCTCCACAAGATGCATTAGAGCTGATGGTCTGGCTAGGTCTTATTTTCGGGAAACACGGTAGAAAGCCACAATGCCTTTACCACGCACATAAAGTATTATTGTATAATTTCATCTAGTCGACAGCCCCCACTCATAGTTCCTCAATTGTCCTTCTATAGATTTTTAAATATAGTTTAATCAATATCCTATCAAAATTTTATGCATTGTCTTTGGTAATTATGTTTCTTTAATCTCTTTTATTTAAAAGAAACCTAACAGGACAGTTGGTTAGAGTGCGATGCTTGTAACACCAGGGTTGCTGGTTCGATCCCCCCATGGGCCACTGTGGGCTGCTCCCTCCACAACTAGATTGAAACAACCACTTGACTTGGAGCTGATGGGTCCTGGAAAAACACACTTAAAATAAATAAATAAATAATAAAAGAAACCTACCAAACTTAACTTTTTTTCCCAACTAACATTGATTTCTGGAAGACTCTAGGTAAGTGGTAATTTAGAATATTCCACATCTGTATATATCTAATTATTTCCTCCTGATGTCATTAAATATTTTGATTTGTTTTTCTGCCTTTTCTAGTTTCTATAAATTAATCATTGGTTCATTGCATTGAGCTGGCTCTGATCCACTGGTTTTCTTTCACTCCAATTGCCCGATAGCAGCTCTCAATTTCCAAAGCTCTGGCTCTGTTTCCCTTACCTATAAACCTTTGAGCAGGTCTCTTAGAGGCTGCAGGCGTGTCCACTGCTTTTTGCTGACATCTCTTTTAGAGGAAATTTCATCTGCTTCTGGTTTAATTGCTGTGTCCCTGAGGATCTGCAGTATTCTTCCATTCATGGCCCGCTCAGTGATGCTCAGCTGATTTCTTAATTTCCTCAAATCTCCTGTCATAAAGCTCTTTCCCATCCAAAGCTGTAGAGCGTGATTCTTTCTCAGCAAACTCTAGCTAAACTTAGAATATAATATCGTCTCTGAAATGCACCATGGAGATCATTCAGTCTGTTCCCCAATGCACACCATTTTACCATGAAGAAGGGACGAGGGAACAGGCCTAAGATCAAACAGTAGTTTGGAAGATACAGAATCTGGCTTCTCAATATGTGCCGTGACATAGAACTTCATGAATTTGCCCAGCTGGTTCCTCTCTGTTGCTGGATTATGGAACCACTTTGGATGAGAGACTCGCCCTAATCACCTCAGCTGGAATAAGCAGATATCGAACTAAACCTTCCCTCGTGCCGAGGATACAGTCTGATAGCAAGTGAACTCCCAAACTCTCCCTCCAACGTCCCCAGCGCCTCTCTGATTATGTCTCCCTTCCCATATCCTAAATGCAATTTAAATGTGTTGAATGTTTTGAATATGCACTATAGTAGGCATTTCTCTAGCAATAGCTGCACTCGTCCCTTCCACACAGTCTCAGTTGTATGTCCGCTCTGCTCCCACACCCTCCCATGTTTTCCTCTGTTGTTACATGGATTACGTAGTACTCCAGACTGTCAGTTTATTGTTGATTTTCCTCAAAGGACTCAAGCTAACTGACAAGATTCTTTACCTCTATATACACAACCCCTAGCACTATGACCTGCTCATGGAAGACACTTGATGGTATTTCTTGATCTGAACTGAATCTGATGAAAATAGGACCCCAGTAAAACTGAGGTACTTTGTGGTCTTTACGCTTCTGAATGTGGTCTTTCCGCTTTCATTAAGAAGAAACACAAGTTAGGCATTCAAAAGACTTGAAAAGCAATGGAAATATTTACAGAATCACTCACTTCCCTTTCCATGGAAAAGGGGGTCCAATGTAATAAACTTGTCTCCAAGTAGCGGATTGGTCACTTTGAGAGTTGGTGCTGTATGGTGTCTCAGCATTGGTATCTGATACTGGCAGGTTGCATATCAGACAGGAGTAGTAGCTAAATGAGCCGTATAAAGGGCAGCTATGCTGTTGGGTCGAGGCATGGCCTCCATTGCTGCTACCATGTTTCCTCCATCCCTGTGTCCATTCTGCCGACTGATGTCAACCAGCTAAGTTATCTCTCTACTGGATTGTTTAGTGCTTCTTGCATGATGAATGTTCTCCGCTGTGCTTCAACATGTGAGACAAAGCTTTTTTATAATTTGTGTCAACTGTCATAGATCCATCCACATGGCACTTCCTGAGGCCTCCCTACCCCTGGTCATTTGATGTTTCTCCATGCAGAAACTCGACGGACCAGCCAAGGAATTCACCACTGCCCACGTGTGTGTGTGTACATGTACTTTAGACTACTTCTCTTTCCACTCAAGTTGTATTACTGTCACAGAACTTTTCAAATCCCTGAGATACTGCACTTGCCAATGTATCCCTACCAATTGCTATGCTATCCCAGGACAACATTTGTAAAGGTTTTTGAATTTGCACTGCTACAGCATGCTAGGGGTTATCCATACTCCATCTGCCACCACTGATTGGGTCCTTATTGCCAGCCAGCTGATAAAGGCCCAGATCCCAAACCCTATTTTAGATTCTACTTTCTTAGACCACTCCTGGCTCCAACTCTCTTTGGTTGTGTTTTCGGGCAACTGACTATGAGACAGATATTTTCTTAGAGGAAGTTTATTGGCAGTTCTCTCAGAAACAACACCTGTGAGAATGAAGGAAGTAGGGTTAGACAGAAGAGGATATATTGTGATGCAGTTCAACAGAGACCTCATCTGGGTGACCCTTCTGAGTTGTCCCCAGTTGAAGCAATGTGGGCTGTCTCAAAGAAGGCAATATATACTCAGTGAGGCAGCTTCCTCGGCTGATGGTAGAGCCCTAGCTCTGAGCAATCACCAGGCAACAGTCCTGACAGCAGGGAAATGAGTTCTTTGTTCCTGCAGAAGGGTATCTGTGCAGGGTAGTATGGCATCTACTAAAATCATTCAGTGCCCACACCTCTCCCACCTACAAAAATACACTGACCCAACCCTAAGTTCTCTAAAAGTCTATTCACTCAACACATCAGTCTTCAAGTCCAGAATTGTATATTCTCCGTTAAGTGCAATTGGAGCTAGTCTTGATACAGTAACTAATGAACAAAAAGACAAGTTGTTTTCCCTTCTCACACCCAACATACGGTGTTAGAACATGTACAGGATAACTGCAGTAAACACCTTTGAAACAGGGAGAATAAGAGGTACATGGTAGTATATGGCTTTTGGTCATTCTAAAATCTCATTGGGCTAACGTTTACCTTGTAAAAATTGTTCTTCATTCTGCTTTCCAGAAGTGACTCCTCAGTCCACTGTTATTCATTCCTCCTGGTTCTACTTTGCAGGAGATCTTCTTCCTTGGTCACTTCTGAAGAAAACATTGAAGAATAAACCCTTTGGTATCTGAGCAGATTTCTAAGCCTGCTTCCTCCCTATAAAAGCTGGGGGAGCACAGGAGTTTTTACATGTTTAAAAGTCTCTGTCTCTTTAATCGTGTGAGTGTGTGTGTGTGTGTGTGTGTTTGCATGTTTGTGTGTGTGTGTTCCAATATAGATTTCTCTTTTGAAGAATGGGTAGAGTCAACAAGCAAAGTAGGAATGGAAGAATCTTCCAGGAAGAGTGTATAGCTTAATGAAAGGGTTGGAGAATGAAAAGCAAAGAACATTCTTAATAACCTAATTTGGATGTAAGGAATAGAATAACTAGATCCCAGATCAATGACAGACAGAGCATTGCTCCCCTTTTCTCAGGCTTTTGCTAGTTTTTGAAGTTCAGGGCAGATATCCATGATTGATATGTGTGTGTGTGTGTGTGTGTGTGTGTGTGTATATATATTCAGCTACATAGAAGTAAAGGAATATGAATAGAGAAAAAAATGATATAACTAGCTTTGGAAGCAGTTCTTTTCAAAATGAAATGACTTCAAAACTCTCTCATAGGCCTTAATTCATGGACTGTGTTACTGATGTGTTATATATTACATATATAACATATTAAAAATAAACCTGTGCCACCTGATGAACCACTATTTTAATATTCCACTTGAGCCTCGAGAGCTGTGTTGCCATGGAAACCTAAGTCTGTTTAGTCATCAGCACCTTTTTTTTACACAGAAATTTGAGTGTAATTTTATTCCCCCAGCAAGAGTTAAATGAGCAGTTATTCACCTGAAAAGAACATCAGTGAGCAAAAACACAGCACTAATAATTTGTTAAGTTCACATAAATTATCTTTGAATTATGCAATGGTCATGATAATAGTATAGCTTGTATATACATTGGATGCTTGAAGAGGAGAGCCCAGGAAGGCAGAATTTGCTGTCTTGGGTCAGGCGAGTACATTTGGTGAATAAAACCATCTTCTGCATAAACTTTTCCCTGATTTCCCCTTATTGGATAAAACCTTCGGCCTGTGAGCGTCCCCAAGCACTTTTTTTCTGACCCTCTCTTATCCATTGATGACTTCCCCTGAGCTGTGTATCTAATTATCTTGTCTGCCCAGAATCTAGTCCCCCTTCTCCTGGTAACCGTCTTGGTTTTCTTCTGGAGAGCTCGTCCTGCTTAGTTCATGCAGTCTTAGTGGGATTGTTAAAAGGAGGTATGCTAACTTCTTGTAGCACCTTCTGCTGGTGGTCCTATCCCACCTCAACATGAAGCCTTTCAGCTCCCCTCACCATGGGAGCTCATTTTTTGCAAACCAAAGAAATCCAGAAGTATGGGGTATTAACGCACTTGGGAAAATCTCAAACAATGGGATTTGAGATTCCCGCCCTCCAAAAGGATGATTCAGAAATTGTTCTGTGTGGTTTATCAGAAAGTCTTTTCTCCATTTCTTGTCTCACTATTTCTATTTTCTCACTCATAGTTAGTTCCTGGAAACACTTTCCAAATAAACTACAAATACCCAAGTCTTTGTTTCTGGATCTGCTGTTGGAGAAATCCAAGCTAAGATACCTCCTCAGGCTTGGATGTTGTATACGAACCAAAGTTAGCCAATTTAGATCCTCTCCCATGAATTGAAATATGAATTGGAATCTGGAGCAGTGACAAAAGGATGGGGATTGGTTGGAGTTGGTTGACTAACGTTATTTCCCTTTAGACACTGCCCTGTGGTTGCTGCTTCCAAAACCTGCAGATTGGTCTACACAGCTGTCCTTTCCAAGCAGCAGTGTGTGTGTGTGTGTGTGTGTGTGTGTGTGTGTGTGTGTGTGTGTGTGTGTGTACGTACACTGAGGTGGAGCCAGGGAAGAGTCGAGTTTCATGAGAGGCTGCTCACCGTCTTTATACCAGGAGACTACCTGTCTTTGTGCACGGCTGGGGCACATTGTATAACTCAGTGGTCAGCAATGAGGATGGAGACCCCAAGGATGTCACGAAAAGTTTGGTCAGCCGTGCTTAGGGGGGTAAATTTTATCTGGTGCCGAAACTGAGAACTATTGGAATGAATCAGAGAGAAACAGGAGTTCCCTTGTGTAACCTTTCTGCTCCGGCTGGTAAACAATCAGGCCTTCTGCTGAGAGGGAGGAAGAACGCAGCAGAGTTAGGTACTCGCAGAGCAGAGCACGGCAATGCTTTAGGGCCGTCTGCAGAGTTGTGAGCGGGATCCGCGCGGGGTAACTGCTCGGACGGACGGCGTCCATAACATTAACGGACTGTTTCTCCTTTGCAGTTCTTAACACTGACGATACAGCGGTGAATATGTGGCTGCAGTTCTCAAACGTGGGGGTGCACCAGGGCCACCTAGAGGACCTGTTACAGCGCAGACTGCTGGGCCTCGCACCCACACTTTCTGACTCCCGGGCCTCAGTGTTTTCATTTCTAACAAGTTCCCAGTTGACGGAGGTGCTGCTGGTCTGAGCCACACGCTGAGGGCCACTTACATACGGACCCTGCCCTCGAGGACACTGTGTGCTGGCAAGGGCACAAAGATAAAGCAATGTAAATGAGGGAGACCTCGTGAATCTCTGTAGCAACCCAACGTCTGATGAAAGGGCAAGAGGACATTCCCCAGACCCTGTGTAGGTTATTCCAGGTGGAGTCCTGATCATTCAGTCATTAAGTTACCTGTTTATTCAACAAACGCCTGGAAGGCCTGCTACATGGCAGATGTTATGATTGGTATAGGAGCAGAAATACAACGGAGACACCTCAGCCTGCAGGAATCCCCGTCTACCTCAGGAGGCAGAGGCATAAATGATGAGGTGTGATAAAAGGCTCTAGGTACTGTGACAGCTGTCTGTAGAGGCTGTAGCGGGATCCCTAGTCGGTAGAAATTGGTTCTACACAGGAAGAAACTGTATTGTCAGGAAGAGTATTATAAGGAAGTGACCCTTGAACCGAATTATGAACAGTGAGAAAAGTGAGTGCTGCCATCGAGAGTTGTATCAGGTATCTTGTAGGATGCCTCTCTGTTGGACTTTTTCTGTTTTCCGTTGTTTGTTTTGTTTTGTTGTTTTGTTTTTATGACTGTGGTTGTAGGTTTGAGAAGGAAGACTACAGAAGTTAAGTGCTATTTTTATCGCATAATATCAAGGATACATATTATCAATATGTATAACTGTCGATGTTGACCTTGATCACCTGGTTGCAATAGTATTATACTTTTCATGTTTTTTCACTGTAAAGTTATTCTTCTTTTCCACTTTCCATACTGTATCCATTGTAAAGAATTCACTACCCCACCCGCAAGGAATAGAGTTATGCCCCCTTCCTTTAGGGTAAAGTATCTACATAGCTCATTGTTACTTTTATCTGCCACCGGATTTAGTATATTTGGGTTACTCTAATAAAACATTGCCTCTTGATTTTTAATTCTGTCCAACCTAATTTATTGTTAGTACAATTTAAGGTACTCAGAGTTAAGCAGGCTGTCAGTAGATAAAGTAGAAATTGGCATTTCTAATTTGTGCTGACCTCCAGAGAAATTTCATCAATTTAGAATCCTGCTAGACTAACCCTCCCTTGGGAGAAGGAGGCAAGTCAGACGGGGATCCATCTGAGTATCTATTTTGGGTCCTTTTTCTGGGCATCCAGGATGCTTTGCGAAACACATGTAATCAGTGTAGCTGTGGAAACTGCTTTGCTCAGCTCCAGAGAGTGGCTGGATCTGGGGAGATTGGGTACGAACTTATTTGCAGATAAGCAAATTCATTTCACATTTCACAGGCCACACTTAATGGCCAAAATAACTTGTACACAAATGGTCAGTCCAATTACTTTGTTCATTCAATGCTTCTAGCAACCATTTAACAATTTACTAGTTAGTTGACTATTAAGGCAATTAAAAAAATGGATTCAGTCTTTATGAGGTTGTCTTGATTTGCCTGTAGAAAATTCCTTAATTGCTCTTCTGATGCTAATCAACTTTTGCAATCCACCACTGTTTTTTGTTTTTTTTTCCCAAAGCTAGGGCTCTACAAACATAGGGAACTTATGATACAACTGAAAAGGGTACAAGGCTTGGTGTCTGCACACCTGAAGTCAAACCAGTACTCTCCCCCCTACTACTAGCTGTGTGACCCTGACTAAGTCCCAGGACCTTCTGATTTAGTCTCTCCATTGTAAAACAGCAATACAAATCCTTGCTTGTGAAATGCTTTATCAATTTATGAAGGAGAACCTAGTATTATAGTGGTGTTCATAGAAACAGAGACCTGTTACCTGTGTACGTACAGGAGCACATAGAAATAGGAGGCTCAAAGACGTAACCAAAGCAAGCAGTGTTTATACCTTTTAGACGACGACGAAGCAATACATTTGTGAAGAATTAGCAAAACAAAGAGGTTTGAGCTTGGGATAGTGAATTAGTGAAGAAGTGTCGAGGTTTGTTTATACAACATGGTAGGCCTTGAATTTCCTATCTCTGGTGATAGGATGCCTTCTACCCTCTTGGGACAGGGAGATTCCCTTTCAGAGGGGAGGTTTAATTTCCTGCTTTCAGGGCACAAAGAAGGGTCAGACTGCTTCTTTCATTGGTGTTTCTTAAGTAACTTTAACTCAAAGTAATCAGCATGCCAGGTGGGTATATTTTGGGTGGCATATTGTGCTCCCCTCAGAGTCCTTATTTGGAGCAAGCTGGTACAGGTCTGGGGGGGGGGGGGGGGGGCTTGACACCCACTGGGGAAAGAGTGTTTCTCCTTGTTGCTCAGGTACAAAATTATGGAGAGCATTTTATAAGCTCCTGAGAATGACCTTTAGAGGGAGGTCCAAGTTCCCTTTGGCGGTGACTGGTTCGTGATGCATCTTTATATTTGCCATCCCTTCTTCCCTCGTCCACTCTCCATGGGCCCTGTGATCACCTCCAGGATAAAGTACCTGCACCCAAGCCTTTGCTTATACTCGGTTGGTGGAGGGGAACCCAGGTTACACAGATGCAATGCAGAGAACACTGCTGTGGCGCAAAAGCCATTGTTCAGTTTCATCAGCTGCAAAATGAAGAGCAACAATTATGCAGTTGTCGTAAGGATTAAATGAAGCCATGGATGTGCCAACACTGGGGCAAACCAGGGGCCTGAGAGCTATTAATTCCTTTCTCTGCTCCAGCCTTCATGTTTTTCATCTCTGTCCTAAAGGAGGAGTGGATGTTATTATTTTCTTTTACTTTTAAGTTTTTAAAAGAAAGAGATTCAGGAGAACGAAGCTCAAACTCCTTATACGTTCAATTTCTTTTCTTCTGAAAGTCACATGGGCCCGGACAGTCAACCGCTAAGCAGCTGGCAAGTCAGACCAGAGAGAGAGAGGAGAGAAAAGCAGGTGTGGCCAACAATGACAAAGGAATCCATGCAGAGAGAGAAAGAAAATGGTAAAGAATAACTACCTGACCTTCAGAAACCCTTTGCAACCCCCTTATGCCAGTCGATGGGAGAAGTTTAGCATGGGCAGAGGGAGAGTATTTTTGTCAGGGGACACTTTCAATACCCTCCTATGTGGTGTGGGGTCTGATATGAAAGGAGACCTCTGCTGAACTCCTCCAGGCTCTCTGAGCAGGAAGTGCTGTCCTACTGCGCACTCCAAAGGGATTCCTGAGGATTAGGAGGGAGATACTTATACTTTTCACTGGAAGGCGAGAAAAATTTGCCACCTGAAATATATCTCTTTGCCATAAGGATTATCTTGAGCTGAATTTTTTTTAAGAAACAGCAGACACAGGGAAAGCTCTGAAAAAGGCGTAGAAGTTACTCTTTTGTGAGAGACATTTACATTTACAAGGGAAATCTCCATTTGGAAAGGTGTCTCCCTCTCTGTGCCAGGACCCCAAATCTCTAGAAACTCTTATCAATGGAGAAGGCATTGATTTACACCTGTATGACAGCCATAGCCTGTTTGCTGTGCGTTCCTGGCAGCCTCCCGTAACTGGTCTCTCCCTACCCCACATCTTTTGTCTTGAGCTGAAGATGGCATTTAAGGTGATAGCTCTGGTCATTTCAGGGAGTTACTCAGTTTTCCTGGGTATCTCTCATGTGTAGGGGAAAAATGCTAGTTAATCTTCGGTTTATTTTTCTCCTGTTAATTTGTCCTTTATTATGGGGGGAAAGGGTCTCAGCCAAGAACCTAGAAGGGTAGAGGAAAAATTGTTTATCCTCCCCTATACATCCTTTAGAAACAAGATGCTATGTAAACTCCTCAATGTCTAGGCAGGCTATGGACGGGTTCTGATGAACAGAGCGAATACAAAGGAAAGTATGGCAAAGGGGAAAGAATGGCAGGTGGAATAATAATTTCCTCTGGAGGAAACTTCAACCCCAGAAATGCACTGCTCCGTGTAAAGAATATGAAGCTGAAAGGAAGCCGGCAGAATTCTGGAGGCTGAGGAGGAAATCCTCAGGCTTCTTGGAGAATTTTAGGCTAGAAAGTTGGGGGAGGGAGAAATATTTTCTTTAAGGTTTTAAAGAGTAGTGAATAAGACAGATGATAGAAGAGATAGATGTGGGAGAATGCGGATAGAAAATGAGGTAAAATAAGTATTAGTTCCTGTCCGTCCCAGCTGAGAATGGATGTATCAAGGATACTATATGAATCATTCATTAGATGCCTGTCACACCGGGTTATGTGCAAAATAAAAAATATTTAGTATAAGCTTTATATATGCAAGACAGTGTACCAGGGTGATATATCTTCTTGAACCATCATAATGGTGCTTTGAATTGAGTTCTGTTATTATTCCCATTTTGCAGACTATGCAATAGAAATGCAGGATGTTTGTAGCATTTCAACCTGAGTCAATACATTTAGAGCATATAGACATGAAATCTGAAATAAGGCTGGTCATGCCAGAGCCCATGCGCATAACACTTAAAAATCACACTTGAGAATGAGACTTTCTTTACAAACCTGATGTCATAGCTTGGAATAAGCCTTTGTACCTGTGTGTTTACTGGTCATGACCAGCAACCCTGTCCCCACTATTTGCCCTAATGTTCTTACCTGGAATATCATCCTGGTTCCCTTGGGGTTTTTAACTTTGCCCTATTCTTTCTTGCCTGTTTTTCCTGGGGTTGGGGCCATATAGGTAATATGCAATATGGCAGAAGGTAACTTTCCAAGTGCCTAGCTATTCTTTCTTCTGGTGCATATTCCTAGTAAAAGTGGACAACACACCTTGATTTCGTTCAATCTCTGCCCTCAGTAACCCTTTTTCATCTTTGGGAAAACAGAGAAACTTCAATACAGTAGTCCTCCCTTGTCTGTGGTTTCACTTTCCCTGGTTTCAGTTACCCACATTCAACCTCTGTCCGAAATATTAAACGGAAAATTCCAGAAATACGCAATTCATACGTTTTAAATTCTCCGCGATTGTGAGTAGCGCGATGAAATCCTGCGCCATCCCACTCCTTTCCACTGGGATGTGAATCATTCCTTTTTCCAGAGTATTCTTGCTGTACGTGCCCCCTCCCATTCGTCCCTGGGTAGTCTTAGCAGACTGACTGTCACAGCGTCACAGTGCTCATGTCCAGCCATCCTGATAGTAGCCTAACCCTGCTTCGCGATGCTTATGTCACTCACCTCCCTCCATCTCCTCTGCAGGCGTTGTGTCATCTGACCTCCTCACGAGAAGGGGGAGCATACGAACAAATAGAAGGTATTTTGAGAGAGAGATCACACTCACATAACTTTTATTACAGCTTATTGTTACAATTGTTGTGTTTTATTACTCGTTAGTGTTGTGAATCTCTTACTGTGCCTAATTTATAAATTAAACTTTATCATAGGTATGTTTGTATAGGAAAAAATATACATATATATAGGGTTCCGTAGTGGAGACTATGAACCAGGCCCATTTTTAAATAAATGTAAAATTTCATCAATAGAGGAAAAAATACCTCTTTTTTTATTTCCCATAGAACGGATTATAATTGAGTTTCATTGTATGTGTTTGGGCCAGCCTAAATTTACAAGGCTTTCAAATAATGAGAAAATCTGCTTAACAAACTTGCGTTATGTTCGTGATTTGTAAGAAGAAGTATTTTTATGTGTTTCAATCTTTTATATTTCTGATAGTTTACAATCTAGTGGATCTAGTCTGGGAAATGGCTTGCAGTTAGGAAAAATCAGCATTGATGAACCTCTCTTTTCATTAACAAAAATTTTTTTTAATGTCACTTGTGAGAAAATTTGGTGCTCAATAGCACCACCTACTGGGAGAAGTCGCATCCAACTAGCATTTCTGCCACTATCCTTAGAAAAGTAAAATAAGAGTTGGAGGGAAACTTAGGGGTGAATGGGTCCCACTCTTCATATTTATTGATAAAGTTACTAAGTTTGGCTCAGAGAGACGTTAATTTCCCCAACTTGCACAGTCCAATGGTGAATGGAGAGATGGATTTGTCCTACTCTGTATCTATTTCCCCTTTGACAGCCAACCTTCCAATTCAGTGGATTCGAGTGATGGCTTCTGATATCTTACATTTACCTGAGTGAAAAGTTGACATAAGTGGAACCATTTTAAAGTAGAGCAAAGGCAGCCATCCCAGAAAAACTGCCTTGCAGGTCTTACTCCTCAAACCTTTGGAATGTTTGAAGTGAGCAAAATAACCTTTGGATTGGGCCAATATAACGTTGTGTTTTAAATAGCTGTTTGCAAAGCTAGCAGGAAAGCAGACATTTTGACTACCGGACTGAACATTAAAGACATTCTTTAGAATTAGCACCACCATGAATAGCTAAATATTTGTATTTATAGAAATTCCTTCTTTCTCTTCATGTAATTATTTCACTTCCCTTTCTCATAAAAATCCCTTGCCTTCACCCCCTACTCAGAATGATATTTGGATTCCTGCACTAATCAGTGCTTCCCGAATAGCTGTTCTTTTTGATGTCAGATAAATGCTGTCGCCTCTCACTTCAGCCTTTTATTTTTAGGTTAACACCTAGCATGCTGTAGTTTACAAAGCATTTCCACAGGTATTATTCCAATTATATCTTATAATCGCTCTGTGCCCCTATCGTCATTCCCCAAGGGCACACAGCTGGTAAGAGACAGCTGAAACTCAAACTCAAGACCCTAGCTCTGCCTATCATGGTGAGCTGCAGTCTGCTTTCCTGAAGCCTCTCTCCTTTTGGGTCTCTGCAGAATCACCTACAAGGAACCAGGGGAAGCTGTAGTGGTAATTTGGACTATCCTCATTTTGATTCATTGTTGTACCGTCAAATGTCTACTCTGCTGGTACAGCCAATTGGTATCCCTCTGGGTGGTTATAAATGCTTCTGGTAAAAGTTGCTATTTTTAAAAATACATGTATAGTGAAATAAATCCAGGAACAAAGAGAAAGAATAGAAGGTAATGCTGATAATGCATGTAGAGCTCAAGTCAGACATTTTCTTCATGCATGGGATTTTCACTCAAATCAAGGAAAGGCTGCTTGCAGATAAAGGAGATTAGCCATTTGCAGCCTGAGTAACATTTGATTTTATGACTGTAACCAATCTCTCCACCTCCCCGACCTGCCCCAGCTCAGTCTGAGGCCTCTTGGAAATTTCCGTAATTTATTCACCCCGTGGTAGAATAGAAGCCAAAAAAGAGCAAACAGGATAAAAAAAAAAAAAAAGCAAATAACACTAGATGTTGCTGAAGCATTTCACAACTCAATAAACATTTTTCTGTGATTGTTCTACTATGTGTCAGGCACTCATCTAGACATTAAGAATGTAGTGATGCTCAGAGCGGTTAAGGTCCCCCATCCATGCAGCTCACATTCTTGAAGGCTGTGGAAAGACAATACACAACTCAACAAGTAAATCTATAACTGCGTAGAATGAGATGTAAATGGAATGATAACAAACAGATTGATCTGGTCGGGGAAAAAAAATGCATAGAGGAGGTCAGGAAAGGCATTGCTGAAAGGCGATGTTTAAGCTGAAATCGAGATGAGAGAAAGGTGGCATCATCTGTATTAGGAGTAGAGTGTCCCGGGGGAGAGGAGCAAGGCCAAAACTCTAAGGCTTGAATGCGCTCAGCCTAAAAGAAGTTAGGGAGTCTGAAGCGGTGTGATTTCAAGGGCAAGGTGGGTGAGACGGGAGATCAGACGGAGACAGACGTCCTCGTCTTGGCTTTTGTATTCTATCCCAATGCCAATGGAAATGCATTGGAGAATCTGAAATGGGAGCGATATGATCTGATTTATGTTTTAAAAGGTTACATTGGCTTCTTGTGACAAATAAACCATGGGAGGCACAGGGAAACCTAGAAAGAAGGGAGAACATTTAGGTGCTACAGCGGTGGTTGTGGAGAGAAATTGCAGTGGTAGTGGTTAAGGAGATGTATTTAGAGATAATGAGAATTATATGAGTTCATAATGCAAAGCTGACAAGACAGCTGATGGATCAGACATGAGCAGTGAAAGAATACTCCTAGGTCTTTAACTTGACTAGGTTGGTAGTGATGCCATTGTCTGATTTGGGAAGACTGAGATTATTGATGCATGTTGGGCAGGGTGAAGGAGACGCAGTCAGCGTTTTGGTTTGGTCATGTCGCGTCGGAGATGCATGCTAAGTGTGTGAGAGTAGAAAGCAAATAAGTAGCTAGATGGATGAGCCTGGAGTGCAGTGAGAGGTCAGGACTGGAAGTGCAAATTTGGGAATCATCACTGTGTAGATGACACCTAAACTTATGATACTGGAGGAACTAATTTGAGGAGAAAGGGCAGAAAGAGAAGATAGTAGGGCGCCGGAAACCAGAGCCAGGAGTACACCAATGCAGAGGTCAAAGAAAAGAGGAAGAGGTGGGACGGAATTTGAGAATGAGTGGTTCAGGGGGCAGGAGGAATACCAGGGAGTATAGTGCCTGGGAAAGCCAAGGAGTTGATGGTCCGCTCTGTCGAAGGCAGATGACAAGTCGAGCAATGTGAGAAAATAAAATTTGCCAAAAATAAGAGAGCAGAGGCCTTGGCAATGGCTATGGGGACCGTGTCCGTGGAATGTGGGAAGATGTGCTGGGAAGAAGAGCAAAGAAATGGACCAGGAATTGTTCAAGTGAGAAAGAAGTAAGAAAGCTGCTTGTTTTCGGGGAGAAGCGTCTCCCACACCAGTAATAATGAATAGATTGGAGTATAATTGTTTCTCATTTTTTCGTACGTCCAGGTTTTTTAAACTATTTTGTATCTTCTTTTCCCCTTGACATTATGATGGTACCAGTTTACCAAGTTATTATAGATTCTGCATAACGATCATTTTTAATGGATACATAATATCCCGTTGAATGATTTGCCATAATTTATATATTATTTGAGTATTTATAGTGCCTCTAAGTTTTCACAATTAGAAATGGATATTTTTCTGCGTAGCTCTTTTCCATATTTTGGCCTGTTTCTTTAGGTCCCAGAAGTGACTCCTAGAACAAATTGCCAAATGGCTTGTCCTAACGATTATACTGATTTAAAATGCCATCCACAATGTGTGCATTATTTCATTCCCCCGCCTCCGCCCGCCCCATCATTAGCATTGAGTCTAATTATTTGGCAGGTGATAATTAATAGATGAATCAAACACTTGGCTTTTTAATCCACATGTCTCATGGTTATTTGCAACAGTATTTTTTTCTGTTTGATTTTTAGCTGGGACATATCTATTTATGTTCTTTCCCTATGTGTCTGATAGGCATTAGTATTTTTGTTTATTTAAATTGTTAGCCAGAAGAGTCCCAACTTTTGCTTGAATATATATCTTGAGCCTGCCCTTTATCTTATTATTTTAGTTAAGTGTTCAGCCTTTTTTTGGTCACGTATGGAAACTTTTAATTTTGATGTAATTAAGTATGTTGAGCTCATGAACGTTTGATTCTCTTATTGTGCTTTTTCTCCTTCACAGATCGTCTGTGATACAATCTTAACTTCAGATTTCAGGACTGTCTTCCCCTTTATATCCCTTGGTATATGTTTGAGGAAAGCACACTCATTTAATAATATTGTTCATTTAGATTGCTAGTATAGATATATATCAGCCAAGAACCAATTGTGTTGTCAAAAGAGCTAATAAAATTCCTCCTGAAAGACAAATATATAGTAAAGTTTTTTTGTCTTTTTTAATCTATATTCAAAACAATGTCAGAGATCTCCTGATTCATGAGATCAGAAACCGCCACAAAACAAAGGATTCTGTCCAGGATGAATGCACACCAACTAGAAGAGGAAAGGGACACCCCGCCTCTCTCTCTGGGCCATGTTAGTACAGTCCCACCAAACCCCTGCTGTAGATTCTGTTAATAACACAAGCCACAGTTGACTGAGCCCTTGCCATATGTTAAATACTTTGCACACACCATCTCATTTATTGTTGTCAACAGCCCTTCCAGATTAGTGTTATCTTCATTTCTTAAGTAGCAGCACAGCCAGGATTCTGGGCCAGTATGTTGGGCTCTCGGACTCACTGCTTTAACCCCTGTGCTCTCTCAGTGTTGCCCCTGCCCAAGGTTCTGTGTCTCGGCTCTGAGACCTACCCTCATTAGTGCAGGCCACCGTGGGGCTCAGTGCTGAGCTCGCTTCTCCAGAATTGAGCACAACCACTTTGGACTTCTCACTTTTTTCACTCTTACCTCACTCTCTGACTCTGTCACTCGATAGGGTACAAGAAAACAATCAATACTCTTAAGAGCTCAGGATTACTTTGATGGAGATGTTTAATACAATTCAAGATACAAAAAACCATTACTCTGTGAATTGAAAGTACTCTAATATGGGGCGGCCGGTTAGCTCAGTTGGTTAGAGCACAGTGCTCTTAACAACAAGGTCGCCGGTTCAATCCCCACCTGGGCCGCTGTGAGCTGCGCCCTCCACAACTAGATTGAAACAACTACTTGACTTGGAGTGATGGGTCCTGGAAAAACACACTTAAAATAAATAAAACTTTTTAAAAAAATGAAAAGAAAGTACTCAAATATGTTCAATGTTATCTTTACAGCAAAGGTGTATGTGTAGTAGCCACCTCTTAACTCTTCAAAAATCACCAAACTGTATAAGGAACCTAGTAGTCTTAAGATTTTGTGTCTTTAGAGTTTTCAACAACCCTAGGGATCAACTTCATCTCTATTTCCAGCTCTCTATTTTATTTTATTTTATTTTTTAAATTGTATTGGGGAATATTGGGGGACAGTGTGCTTCTCCAGGGCCCATCAGCTCCAAGTCGTTGTCCTTCAATCTAGTCGTGGAGGGCGCAGCTCAGCTCCAAGTCCAGTCGCCATTTTCAATCTTAGTTGCAGGGGGCGCAGCCCAGTATCCCATGTGGGAATTGAACCCGCAACTTTGTGGTTAAGAACTTGTGCTCTAACCAACCGAGACATCCGGCCGCCCCACCCGGCTCTCTATTTTAGAGGTGAATATCTTACAATGAACAAACTTTCCCAAGGTTGCATATGTCCTTGCAGAGCTGGGACCCGATCTGGAATTTTCTTCCTGTTTCTTCCTGTTAACCCAGCTGCTATTGTCTGCTGATTTCTCCATCCAGACGAAGAGAAAAGGAAGATAACTAAGATTTATGGAGCAACTTACGTATCTGACACCTTATTCAGGGCTTTACATGAATCTTCCCATTTAATTCTCTCAGTGCCATTAGTATCCTTATCTCCACAGTGCAGATGAAAAGAATGAGGCCGAGAATTGACTCACTTGCCCACGATCAGTAAGTGGTAGAGCCAGGATTTGAATCCATATCTGTATAACTCTATGCAGTATACCTTAGCGCATTAGCGTCCCACTAATAGCAACTAAGAAAATCACATAGGGACTCTGACCCCAGGGTTCGCCCCCATCACAATGTGAGTCCTTCCCTACAATATTCCAAGGATGAACTGTCAGTTGCCATTCGTACACACGGTGAACCAACAAAATGGAGCAGGGTGAGGGTGGAAAGCAGGACTCCTGACTGCGATACAGCTCCTTGTATGTCATCCTCTCCCTCTGCTGCCCCCAGGTTGGGATGAGTGATTGACAGGTCCCTGCAGAGACAGTTCCTGCATTCCTGACATGGGCCTCCCAGCCGGGTCCCCAGAAGCCTCTGCACTAGGTCAAGACAGAGGAAATCCCTCACCTGCTTGGGTATCTTCTCTGACAAGGCCGCGTGGCTGACTTGTACTATCTGAAACTGGGGTTCCTTGATTTTCATTTTCCTACACTTTAAAAGTCATGTCCACTCCAGCTCATTTGGGAAGGCTTCCTAAACACCTCGGAGACCAAGACATGGGCACCAGAGCTTTCTGTTTTCTTCATCTCATTTGAGCTGTCTTTCCATAAGTCTGGTGGGGGAGTGTAAGGAGGAGGGTTGCTTGGGACAGGGGAAAATTTAAATAACAGTCACTGGGCAGTGCTCCAAAGTGCTTCTCTCTTTCAATCCCTGCCCTAAGCAGCCTGGGTGCTGGGAGAGATTCCCCGTCAGAATGAGTTTTGACCCATGAGGTCCACTGCTGGGGATGCTGAGGCGCCATCTTGCTTCCCGGTGCCTGAAGGAGGAGGAAAAGGGGGCATATTAATGTGTGTCATGTGTCTGGATAAACACGGGGTTACAGGCTGTGTATATCATTCAGTTCTCACCATAACACGACGATGTAGACAACACTATTTCTATTTTCTGTAATGGACCAGATGCTGAGTGAGAATTGCCCAAGCAACACAGCTAGTAAGTGACACAGTCGGAAGCCACCACATCTTTGTCTCCCAGATGCTGAACTCACAGTACCATGCTACCTTCCGCGCGAGTTACTGTCCTTCCCACAGGACATGAAAAGGACCAGTAAGCACCCAATTTAAGAAACTGTCTGGTGCGTAACACATGAGGAAATTGAGGCCTGGATGAGGGAAGTGACTTAGCTGCAGTCACTTGGCCAGCTCAGTGTCTGAGGTGGCGTCTCCTGACTTTTCCACCAGTGTTTTATTTTATCCCCAAATCACTATAGTTGGCAGATTGGGGACATCTCATGAAGAGGGTGTTTACTTATCTCTGAAAGTTCCCAACCATAACTTCACAAGTAGCGTGGATGACAAATTATGGCCCCATGAGCCTCGGACATTATCTTCTAATCTGCTGAGCGCTTCATGCAGCTTTGGGGGCTGGAGGAGGGACCCAGCGTGGTTAATGTCTAAGGAAACTATGGAGCAAGTGACTTTGAGATAAACAAGTATTTATTTGCTCTTGAAATGACCTTAATCACAGCCGTCAAGAGATTTCTGCTTGAACAAATTTAACAAGAAAACTAGAGGGTGAGTGGACATTTAGAGCTCCAAATCTGAGAGGTTCAGCAATTATGTTCCTCGGGGGCTCCTTTCTCTGGGCTGGTACCAGCCTGAAGTGCTGTGGGCAGCCAAGAGCAGGCGGAGCGGCAGTGGGGTCTGAGGCAGGCCTCACTGGGCAGGGTGGCTTCTTTATCACGACGCCTCTTGTTCCTCCCACCCTCTGAGAGCAGGAATCCCAGAGGCTCGATCCCACAAACTCCAATCCTGGATACTGAAGGCAAACTGAAGATTTTCTCTTACCCCAACCCAGAGCTGCCCCAGCTCTATGTTACCCCTACTAAGATCTTGCAGCCTCTGCTTGCATTGCTCCGGGAAAATGAACTCGCCATCGAGCTTTGTCTCCATTAGGCAGTCGTGGGCACAGAAATGAAGGCTGGACTCTGAAGTGTCAAGATCTGTGTTTAAAAATGGGATTTCTGGCTGATACACTGTGATTTGGACCCAGTGTTCTTAGCCGCTCTGATCCTCCGTTTCCCTGTCTGTGAAATGGGGATATTAACCCAATCAGAGCAGGTGGTACTTCAGTGACTGAACGTCTGGCTCTGCCTGACACAGTGCCTGATATCTGGTACAAGGTCAATCAGTCCTAGTCCTTTTCTTTCCCTTCTCTTCCAATGCAGTCTTTCTACAATACCATGTGATTGGACAATATCACGTGATTTAAATGTTTAAAATAGTACCTCTCTCATGGTTACTTCTAAGTATATAACCCTGGCCTTGATTGTCTCCTACTGTCTTCCCTAAGAGCTCCACATTTTTAAAGAGCATCTCCACATCAATGTCCCTGTGACACCTCCAGTGAATTTGACCTGTTAATTATCAGACTAAGCCCATGCCGGTACACCCTCACTATATAACAAGCTCTTTTTCTTATTTTCAATCCTCTTCCTCAGTGTTTAGCTCTGTTGCTGGGTCGTAGATGGAGGTCTGTACAAGTTTGCTGACAGAGTAGATGAATCATACATGTATATCCAGTGCTAGAATTTGACAGCTCTATCCTAGGCGTCATAATATCTCTGTTAACAGGCACCATATCAAGCACCTGGAAATCAGTGGGCCTCACAAAACACAGAATTTGCGATTTATGCAGGGGAAAATGGGACAATTGTTTAAATCATTCACATACACATAAAACTGTTAACTGGCACATGGAGAATGCTATGTGTCTACCAAATCCTGTTTCATATTCCTTCTTCCGTGACCAAGGGAATACTAGACTTCTCAGCACCTTGCAGCTAGGTAAGGCCATGTGCGATTTCTTGCCCATGGAATGCAAACAGAAGTGAAGTGATGAGTATTCCTTTTAGGTTGATCTAGTTTATAATACCAAGCAATTCTCCAGTCTTTCTCTTCCTGCGCCATAGTGAATTGACAAGTCATGTGTTGAAACAGTGGGATCTCCATTAGCCTGGGTCCTTGAATATCTCTGTGGAGTAGAATACCCCTTCACCAATCTGCATTGAATGTGTACAGGAAATAAACATATGTTTGTTTATACCACTGATGTTTCAAGGTTTATTTGTAACTGCAGCATAACCTAACTTATCCTGACTAATGTGACACTCACTTATTAACTACAAAACGGGTAGGACTGAATATCAGTGAAAGACATACATTATTGAAGGAAATACATGCTTTAGAAAATGCTTTTTCTCAAAGGTCACTATTCATCTCAGTTTTCTTAAGCAAATTGTTATTTTATAACACAGGTTGGTGGTTAAAAGGCCAGACACCATCGTGAGGGCCCAGCAGTCACGGCCACTAATACATAGCCAATTAAAACTGTGTAACATTTACTTCACGAGAAACCCAGCGTGAATTATTTTCTTACTAGTGTAGGTGTATAGTCCCTTTTAACTTTTTAGACTAGAAATCTGTCCTCTTTGACTTCTGCCACATGTCATGAACCATGTTAATCTCCCTTTCCTGACTGCTCACATAACTAATTGCTTGAATTTGGATTGGTTTCTAAGTGCTTATTTGGAGCTAACATTTGAGAGCATATTAAAATATCTTCATGGTACAATAGGGCACAGAAAAAGGTAAAGCAAGCCCCTCTATCAGGCACTTTGCCTCTATTGTTTTATTTAATCCTTCCTCTTACCAGTGAGGGAAATGTCATAGGCCCTGCTATACCTCCAAGAAAGCTGAAACTCGATGCACCAAAGTGACTGACAGAAATGACACCAGTAACAAATGGCTGAGCCAGTATTCCAGTCTGTGAGTGTCCAAGTCCACAGCCTGCAATCCAGGCATCAAGATTCCAGCTCTTATTCCTGACTTCGCCTCCACCCACCTGTCTTTGGTGATGAGGATCACTCTTTCTGCCATGGAACAAGTTAATTGAGTGCTTGAAATTTGACAAGACATTTTAGAGTTAATGACTCACTTCCACTTCTTTTCCCTTTTGTCTGCTCTTCACAACCTTCCCTTGGGTTGGCTTAGTATATAGGTTACAATTTTAGGGAGCAAATAGCCTGGCTCTGTAGCTCACTAACTGTGGGGGATCAGGCACATTTTAGCATCATGGTGAAGCTTGATTTTTCTCTTCTGTGCGATGGTGGGGACGGGGCATTGACTATATAGACATCATAGGGTTGTTAGAATGAGATGAGATAATTGGTGCAAAGCAAAGCACGTTAGATTGATGGTTGAGCCTGGAACAGTGCACATGCCCCGTCAGTGTCATCTTGTGTTATTAATGCCGCTCAGTCTTATTGAATGGGGGCCATGAAAACTCTAGGGTAGGAGAAGTTGGGAAAGGAAAGGAAACAGGTTCATCTGCAGTGACTTTCCCATGTGGCATAGAGTTAAGTGGCAAAGCTGTGACTGAGACAGGCCTTCTCCCTGTTTGTCCGCTATGCAGAATGCCTGACCTCCATCTGATAGTCCGAGTTGTCTCCAGACGTAGGCTGAGCGGTCTGTCACCTGTACATCTATCCTGCAAGACATAGAATAAGAAATGAAATTATGTAAACTAAGGTAGTCCCGATTTGCAAAATGCTGGCAGTGTTACTTAATTACTGCTAGTGCAGGGGAAAGTGATAGAACAGGGCAGCTGTCCCTTGGAGTCAGACAGACAGGCGATTGCATGTCAGCCCCTCCATTTACAGTCTGTGTGATTTGGGACAAGTTACTTAAATCTTCCAATAAATACCAATGCTTTAAATCCGAGAACTATAGACATTAGCAAGACTTCGTTTTGCGAGCTATTTTTGAGCATCCACTTCCTTTACTGGAGCCTCAGCAGTCAGCTCTGAGTCAAGTGGAAGGAATTGGAACATACAGATTTTGTTTTAAACAACTGACGTTTTGGAAATGAGGTGGGAAACACTGTGAGAAATTGTGTCTAAGGTGTTAATACTTTCCAGTTATTGGAATAAATGTTGAAATTCAGAAGTTAGGAGTAGGGTCTTTGTTCTCCTCCAAACAAAAGCTTGGGCTTCTGAAAATCATTGCTGAAATTGAGTTTTATTTCCTTATTGAAAATTCACGGAATCTAGAAAATGGATCAAACTAGAAAACAACTTTTTTAATGGAACTTTTAATTGCCATGAAAATGGGTTGTCTGAAGTTTACATGAGGCAATTGAAGTAAAACAATTTGCAGATCCGTAATAAGCACCAGATAATTATTAACCGCTATTAATTATATTGCTATTATTATCGTCTCTAATCTGAATGTTTCATGCTGAATATGTGACCTCTCAGAGGCTTTTTCAGTCTAAATCTGTGGCTGTGAAGACGGGTATATGGATTTCTCCTTTCGGTAAGAAGAGCTTCTCCCTGTTTGAGGCGTCCCCCATTGTTCGAGGAAATGCTACATCCAACATCCAATAACTTCCTGGGGCAGTACATTAGGAATACTAATATTGAATCATTTCACACTCTGTCACTTGGGCTACAGGTTCACGCAATATGTTCTCATTTAACCATCTCAACATTATTTTTGTAATACCTAAAAGTTTTGACACTTAGATTGTACATTTTTCCATAAATCTTATTGTTATTTAGGGAGAGTGCTAGGAAACAAACCTAGAGTTTCCTGTTGCAAGTTGAATGATCGTTGTATTCTTCTGGATAGGTCAGTGAAGTTTGTTAAATTGGGTATGAATTTAGTGCTTACTCCATATATGTCCCCTAGTACCTACCTATTGGGGCACTTCACATTAAGCCAATGGTGTGCTGGAACCAGCTCAGGAATTTTGCAAGTCAGTTGTTTCAAACAAATAGCTTGAATTGGACGTGATGGGAGTATTTTCACCACAGTAATCAGTAGACACTACAAATTTATGCTTCCATCACCAAAATAAAAGATCTGGTTTTGTGAAGCATTTACCAGCAAACCACTGGAAATAACTCAATAATTCACTGGTGAATTAATATCATTTTAAATAACATGTCTTTTGAACATGTCCAATGTTAAATATGAAGCCATATTGTCAATAGAAAATTCCACAAAATTGACAGAGTTTGAGAAAGCTCATATTATTTTTGGAATAAATGGGAACTACCAACATTAGGTTAGAGGTGGAAAATAAGGTCCATCCATTTAATTAATATTAAAATTATTAATTTATAAATAGCATTACTTTCAAGACTGTAATATAACTCTAAGTCTGCCTGCCTAATTATTTTTAGCCAAATTAGAACTATACACTTGCTCTCTAGGAGCAAAAAGTGGCAACATAACAATGGAAATAGAAGTAGATTGTCCAAGAAAATGAATGACGAGAGCAGGTAGGTAGTGAGAGCCCAGAGCAGCGGTGGTCTCCCAAGAGAAAATTATTATCGGATATGCCACATGCACCCAGACTTTGCTGTCACATGCATGTGTGTGTGTGAGCATACATGTACGTGCACACACACAGACGGCCTATGCACACATTGCCTGTTTGCACATGGTAACTGGAGCCAGCATTTAGCTCGCGCTGATTCTGTGCTAGGAGCTGCTGGAGCACATGTATTGTCAGAGGTCACGTGCAGAGCAGCTCCTCGAGATAATATACTAATACCATGTTTCCCCCTAAATAAGACCTACCCCGAAAATAAGCCCCAGTTAAGATCATCAGCCAGACGGACGCATTTAGTACGTTATGACGATGTCCCAGAAGAAGATGACATGACTGTATTTGAATAAATGTAGATTGTTGTCCATGAAGAAATAAGACATCCCTTGAACATAAGCCCTAATGCATCTTTTGGAGCAAAAATTAATATGGGACCCAGTCTTATTTTCGGGGAACACAGTATAAGACCCAGTCTTATTTTCAGGGAAACACGGTATTATCTTCATTCTAGAGATGAGAATCTGAAGCACAGGTTAGTCAGGTCACAAGGCCGGTCAGTGGTGGAACGTGGCCGTCGGAGCTGTGAGCTCTAACACCATGGCAGTTAGGAGGTGGTAGAAAGGGAATGTGTGTTGGAAGTTTAAATCTGGCCCTGCCATTTTGCATCTGGGCCACCTTGAACAAGTGTATTAACCTCTCTGAGCATCAGTGTCCTTTTCTACAGAGTATATAAAATTACACTTACCTCCAGGAGTGGTGATGAAATTATATAGTGATGGTCATGGCAAGTGTTGGGCAGAGTAGATTTTCAACACATGTTACATCCGCCATTTGCCTTCTGCCTCTTTCATGACCGATGTGGGTGCCGGAAGGGGCCTCTACCGGCGTGTGAAGTTCCTCAGACCTCGCCCTGCTGGGAGGTCAGAGAAAGAGAGAGGTGAGAGCATTAAGACATGCCCACCTTACTGTTCTGTGCCTGTTTGCTCGCTGCTGGCTGAAGATAACAGTGCTTAGCTTACAGGGTTTTTATGAAGATCAGATGAGAGCAGTTTTGTGTAAATGCCCTACTAATGTGACATAAGGGCACATCAGGCATTATAATTCATTCCAATCTGTCTCATTCAGCATCATAAAGGCAGGAAGAATCCCACAGCCTAAGCATTGTTAGGAGACTGATTTGTGTTTTCAATTGTTCTTCTGGAAATTTTAAACGTGGTTTCAGCCTAAATGAATATTGCAGCAATTTCTATTTCCCTTTAAATTCAGAGATGCCAAAACCTTGTGATTTAGACTCCCAGCAAATACCACTGGAGCTGGCTGCCTGCTCACAGGTTTAATCAAGCACTTAGTACTGTGCTGAAAGGAAGAAGATAATGTCCTCAATCATGGTTAAGCCTTTCAGTAAGACGGACAAGCTCACCTATTGAGGACCCACTATGATTTGAAGGTCCAAATTCATTAGCATGGTTTCCAAGGCCCTTCAAGGTTTGAATTCTATTTTATCTCTATCCCTCTGCCCTTCTCCTACAGCTTCCCTGGGTCCCCGATCTGCTCACCATTCCATTAATACATCACTACATTCCATATCTTTGTGCTCTTATCCATACCTTTCCCCCTGTCTGGAATGCTTTGGTCTCCACCAGCCTGCTACCACTTCATCCAGATGTCCGTGTTTACAGTGAAATCTTACTCATCCTTCAGCTATAACTCGAACACCCCCTATCCCAGAAAGTTTTCCTTCTCCATCTTACTCTCAACATGAATGTATGTCTCTCTCCCTTATGTTTCTCTTGGAGTCATTTATGCATCTCTCCATCCATCTCACTGTCCATCTATCTGTCTAGCCATCCTTTCCTTCCTCTCTCCCTCTTTCTCTCCCTCCATTCTTCCTTCCTTCTATACCAACGTATATTTCTCCCTCGTTCCTGTTCCTTCTTCTTCCCTCCCTTTCTTCATCCATCATCAAACATCTGAATGACTTCTATAGTCTAGGCACTATCCAAAACCTTAAAGTCCTAAAAAAAAAAAAAAAAAAGGTGAAAGCAAACAAACCTACACTAGGTCTCAGTCTTAAACATCCCCTTATTTAATATTGAACATTTTTAACATATTGTAGTTGCAGTGGGTAATTGAGATAAGGATGGAAAAATGTTTTTCCATGGGTTGGTCAAAAAAGACTTAAGAGGTGATATCCACACTTACCCATTTTAAAGAATGAGTAAGAAATTGCCTTGCAGAACTCACGGATTGCAGTAATTTTCATGCTGTTGTGTGCTTCCTTATAGGTGTGGCTCCCTACCTCTGTTATTCTGGGAATCGTTTCAGGGCATAACTCATGTATTGTTATTCATTCTGAGCCCCTTGAGGAATGCCTGTCAAATTGAAATGAATGAACGGATAGATGCATGGTGATGTGTTCGGAAGAGAACAATATTTTCTTTTTATTAACATGAAGGTGCTCATGGTGGCAAGACAGGAAGAAATCCAGTCTTAGAGATGAGCGCTATGAAGGCGAATCTCATGCTACATTGTGAAGCAATACTAACCAATGCTTATTAAACACTTCATATGTTCCAGACGCTTGCTGCATATTTTTCCTTCATTTTTATAATCAATCTACAATACCATCTTGGCTTGTAGGGATTGTTATTATCTTTATTTTAAGACTAACAAAAACTGTCACACAAAGAGGTAAGGAAAGTTTTCCCAGGTCACACAGTTGTGACTCGGTTGAGATTGAACTCTAGCCCTGGTTCCTGAGCCAGGCTCTTAGCCCCTGAACGATACCCATCCACACTGGTCCTCTTTCGAGTGTGGCAGAGGCCCGCCAAGGGCATTCTGGGGGAGGTTCCACCCGCACATCACGCCTGTACTGTGCACCTCTACCTGAAAATTCAGTTCAACCTTGGGGGACACAATGATGGATCACTTGAATCATTTTAGTAGGTACGTGAAAATCTCTTCTCTGGGATTTCGATTCAAAGCAATAATGAGTGACATATTCTAGATGGCACTGTGATTTGGCATTGTCTCTGCTGACAGGCACCCCAAACTTCAACTCGAAGTTCGGCCGTGCCCAAAAGATTTCAGACAAAAAAAATGAACAAAAATCTGTTCAATTCAGCTCAGCCTACGTTTTATCATCTATAATAACAGTATAATGACAACTAACGTATCAAAATTAAATGAGATAATACATGCCAAATGCTTAGTATATCGCCAGTCTTATGGTAAGTGGTTAATAAATATTTTGTTAACCCTCAGTATTGTTAGCTGAGATACATATGTAATTTATATTATATACAAATATTTAATAACAAAACTCTAAAATGGTACATGTTCTGCACCATGTGTTATTCAGCATAATATATACTGTAATCTATTATCCCAGACTATAAAACTGTGTTATACTGTACATACCATGTTTCCCCCAAAATAAGACCTAACCTGAAAATAAGCCCTCGCAGGATTTTTCAGGATGACATCCCCTGAACATAAGCCCTAATGTGTCTTTTGAAGCAAAACTTAGTATAAGACCTGGTCTTATTTTCGGGGAAACATGGTAGTATAGTCCTTAAAATTTTTTCTTTCCTTTCCACTCTATCTTTTAGAAGCTGCCCTACAGTGTGCTTAGTCTAAGCACAGGTTTTGAAGTCTGCATTCAATTGAATCCTATTCTTTCATTTATTAGCTATGTGACCTTAGCCAAGACATTGGACATTAATAAGAATGATATAGTCATCCCAGCCTCATTAGGTCTTCTGAGGATTAAACGAGGCACAAATCAGTAATCTCTAAGCAAACTGTTTGACAAATAGTAAGCACTTAAAAAATGTTGTTATTGTAAGCACTTAAAAAATGTTGTTATTGTTGCAGTTAGCATCATCACCACTATTTTCCTTGTCTCCCCAGAACCCCTGGGCATATTTTGTGTACACAGCACACATCCCAAAGATGATGCAGAAATGGCTGAAGCTTCGGAAATACTTGCTCAATTACAGATCATACTCTTAGATCCCTTCCAACTCTCACTTGTTACGACTCTACATTAATAGGAGAATAAGAGCCAGCGCTTGAGAACTTGATGGCAGCAGTTCTCAAGGGCAGCAGGACAGCTCTCCCAATTTACCAGATGCCTTTTTGTTTGTCTCAAGACTTGGGCATAAGGACCAATATTGGGAGCTGGGGATGCTAGATGTTCTGCATTGTCAAGGACAGTCCCTCACTCAAAGAATTGTTTTACTTTTCATATGACTTCAAAGGTTTTGCTGTACAGTTGTTAATAAATTGCTTATAATTATTACAATCACACAATCATTACAGAGGCATACACAGAGTATGTTTCTCATGGTTTTAAAATAAAGATAACTGTCCGGGAACACAACTACCATGTCAAGTGACAAAAGGTTTATTTATTTATTTTATTAATTAAAGTTTATTGGGGTGACAATGGTTAGTAAAGTTACATAGGTCCCAGGTGTACGATTCTGTAATATATCACCTGTATATCACATTGTGTGTTCACTACCCAGAGTCAGTTCTCCTTCCATCACCATATATTTGATCCCTTTTACCCTCATCTCCCACCCCCCTCCCTCCTTACCCTCTGGTAACCACTAAACTACTGTCTATGTCTATGAGTTTTTGTTTCTTCATTTGTTTGTCTTGTTCCTTTGTTGTTTTCAGTTTTATATCCCACATATGAGTAACATCATATGGTTCTCGACTTTTTCTGTCTGACTTATTTCACTTAACATAATAATCTCAAGATCCGTCCATGTTGTTGCAAATGGCTTTTAATTTGTTATTTTTAGACTGTTACCAAGAGTTGTTACCCATTGAGAAAATCACCAACAGTGATAACTTCATGATAATTGAATTGCCAATGTAACACCTTCTAATCAGCCTTATTTGTAGCTGTCGAATTCCTGGGGAACTTATGATGCTGGCAACATTGGAGAATTTGCTAGGTCTTCTGGAGTGTTTATGTGTCAGTAATTATACACTCATACAATAAAATATGTATAATAAGCGATAAGGAATAGTTATGTACATAATAAAATGTTCATATGCGGTAATATGTTTTATTTATTATGGATTTTATTTTCTCACAAACTAATTTTATTTCATATACTATAATACATTCAGGTGTTTCTGCTGGCTTTTCTTGAAATCATTGGTGTAACTAGGTGATATTATCTGTGAATTTCATGTCAGGATTTTGCTAAGCAGCCTTACAAAATATTTATTAGAAAGTAGAAGTGTTGGAACAAATCGTGTCGCGGAGTTGAAGAGCTGCTGGCTCTGTGGAGTCCTGCAGTGTGGCTTCGCCACTTTCTCCCTGTGTGATATTGGGCAGTCCCTGACTTCAGACCCTGGGTTCCCCCCTGAAAGACGGGATTCCTTCCGTGTACCCGGAGTTATATCAGACTCTGAGAGTGCTTAGCAGAGCACCTGGCACATGTGAAGCACTCGAATACAGAGTTGAAGACAAATAAATGACAGGTTTTATAGATATGTATTTCAGACATACAAGAACAGCAAACAGCCAAATTAAATATTCCAAAGAATACATATTGACTAGAAGCATTAGGCATCACCTTTAATTTATGTATTGGTTGATTGTCTATTCAAAGACCTTTGTACAACTTTTACTTTTGGACAAGAATTAACATTCCCATTGGGTAGAGATGAGTCTTGAATGTCATGCTGAGAAGCTGGGACTTGATCCTAGGATTTAATCTCAGCAATAAAATCTGAGTAAACAAAAGACTAACAGAATGGCATACAAATGATACCAACTTATTGCTCAGTACAATCCAAGTCCTAACTTTTCCCTAGAAATGCACAGATCTCTTAGTGAGCTTTCTGAATCAATAATAGACCTGGTTAGTTCTCTGTCCAGTGGCTCCCCATTTTACATCCAGTAAAAACCGGAGTCCTTGAGATAGTTGGCAAAGCCCTACCTAATCTGGCCTTCTGTTATCCTTCTACTCATCTTCTCTCCTCTTCCCCTTGTTCACTCTACTCCTGCCACACTCACCTACTTGTTACTTAACATGCCAAATCATCTTCCCCTTTTGCGTCGGCCTTTTCTTTTGCCTGGACTATCCTTTCCCTAGATGCTCATGTTGCATGCTTTCTTTTCATGTCTTGGCTCAAACATCACTCAGGGAGGTCCACCATGTTCACTGTATTTAAAATCGCAGCACTCCTCACTGTTCTCCCTTCCCCATATCCGATTTGATGTTTATCCATAAAAGTAGATAAACCCTCCACTGTAATATATGATTTACGACTTCATCCCACTAGAGTATCAAATCAAGGAAGTCAGGAAGTTCTGCCTTTTTATCCTCTGCTATACCCCCAGCAGTGCATAGCTCTTGGTAAGAGCTTAATATTTGTTGGATAAATGAAAGAATAAGTAAATTGCTCCAACTCTAAATCTTTTTCCCACAGTCAGTATTCAAGACGAAAGAACCACAGTTCCTTCAATTTGCCCTCATAAATTCCTATTTCATAACCAATTTGTTCTGAGGGTAATTTTTTATTGCATACAATTTTATTGTTACATTTCCACCCATTCTGACCAAAGAGCTAAAGAGAAATGAGCATGATGAAAATAGACAAAAGTAATATACATACTTTCTATATGTGTAATTTTCACTTGAATCATTTGTCCCTTTTTCATCAGGAACTGATGATGTGCAAAAGCAATTGACAGATCTGAAAGAACTCAGGGGGATCACAAAAATCACTGTGCTGACATCCAACCAGGCATTTCCTTTATGTTAATTACTTTCATTGCTTAGACCCTAAAATCATTCATTTAATGCTCACTTTGATAGGCTTTCTCCTTTCTTCAAGTTGCATAATGACATTCTTTCAGGCACTCATTTTCCCTGTGTTCCTATATAAAAATTGTGTAATGTTTTTCCTCTTTCCAAATCACCCAATATAGTAATATGTTAATACCATCTTTAGTACCTTCTCTTGATTTTTGGTAGCAAGTAAGAATGTTTTTATTTTAATTCCTGCCCCCAAAGTTTTTTTTATTTTTCTTTTTACTGTTAAATGCTGATGTTACTTCTGGAGTATCAGAGTAAAGGACTTTGCAAGTCCTATATCCAAAAATCAACAGTAAAATTAGATAAAACTGACCAAAATAGCTATTTTGGAACTCTAGAAATTGATCGAAGACATATATCAAACGGAGAAGTATTTGCTTAAGGAAAAAAACTATTAAAAGCCTACTACACTAAGTAAAAACAGCGATTTACTTTTTCTGTTTTCTCCTTGTGATTCTCTCATCTGACCTTCTGGGCTACAGGGTCTCCTATCCCTGACACCACTAGGCAAAAAGAAAGTCTATACCTCATCAAGTTAAGTCTTACCTAGGCAGGTTAGATTTTTACCTGAGTTTTAGCTATTATTGCCATACAACTTATAACAAGGACTCACTCTTTCAGCAAAGCCAAAAATAAACAACATATTGGAACACAACCCAAAGTGGGTAACTGTCATAAATTTTGACTCTCCTCCATAATTTCCCCACTTTTGTTGATTGTTCAGGGTCATGGAGTAAGGGAGTTTACACTTCCAGAGTAGAACAGAAACTGCCTGGATGAATGGTTGGCAAACTCTTTCTGCAAAAGCCAGTTAGCAAACATTTTAGGCTTTGAGAGATGCACGTGGTCTCTGTTACACATTCTTATTTTTAAACACCCCTGAGAAATAAAAAAAAAACAACACCACAATCTTAGCTTGTAGGTTATTAAAAAGGGGAATAGGATTTGGCTCATGGTCCATAGCTTGCCAAAACCTACCATAGATATTTGCCTTTTCAAAAATTAAACTTTTTATTTTGAGATCATTGTAGATTCATAAGCAATTCTAAGAAATAGTACAGAAGAATCTCTTGTACCTTTTACCCATTCTCCCCTATTGGTAACATCTTAAAGTTTTATAGCACAATATCACAACCAGAAAATTAACATTGACATAATCAAGAAAATGTATTGAGTTTTAAGCCTTTCTACAATTTTAATAATATCATTTAAAGGTAAGAGGTTTCCTGAAACCACTGTTTTGGCTACATCCTATGAGTTTTAACAGGTTGTGCTTTTATGACCATTCCTTTTGCCATAAATATTTTCTAATTTCTCTTGTGAATTTTTCTTTGACCCATGGATTCATTATATGTGTGTTGTCTGGTGATAAATTTGGAGATTTATTTTCAGAATACCATATTGATATCTGATTTCATACGCTTGAAGTCAGAAAACACAATCTGTAAGATTACAGACTTCTAATAGCCTTTTCTTGTGGCCCTTCATCTGGCCTATGGTATTGAATGTCCCATGTGCATTTGAAAATTTGCACATTCTGCAGCTTTTGGGTTTATACTCTGTCAATGTCAAAGTAGTGTCAGATTATAAACCACAGTATAAAATAAATATCTGAGCCTAAACCAATATAAATAAATGATTACGTATCAAAAATTGAATTATAAGAGACACAGCTCCCATGCAGAAAAATTCCAAATAATTTATATAGATATCCCACCCTCACAAAATGCAGCATTCTTGCCCTTTAAGTGTGGGTTATGCACAGCGAATGGCTTCCAAAGGGTCCAGTGTAAAGAGGAGGGGAACGTGAAACTACTAAGGAGAAATCTGACAATCACCAGCTCAGCCCGGTGATCAAGTTCAGTATCATTAGCCATAAGCCATGTTGGTAGTCTACGCCCTTGATATACTGTGATGAGAATGGCACTTCACCTCTTTGGGTTTCCCGACAACATCCTACAGTCACAGTCTAATCATGGAAAAAATTTTGAAAACTCCCAACAGAAGGACATTTTACAAAATACCTGACCAACACTCTGCAAAATTGTTAGGCTCATCAGAAGCAAGGAAAATTTTAGAATCTGTCACAGACAAGAGGAACATAAGGAGACATGATCACTAAGTAGCATGAGATATCCTGGCTAGGATCTTGGAATTTAAAAAAACTCATTAGATGAAAGCTAAGGAAGTATGAATAAAATATGGATTTTATTTGATAATAGGATATCAATATCAGTTCATTAATTGTAACAAATAGGCCATACTAATGTAATATGTTAATAACAGAAAACTGACCTCAGGTAACTCTATACTATCCTCAAAATTTTTTCTATAAATCTAAAACTATTCTAATAATTAAACTTATTGAAAATTTAAAAACTCATCTTCCCCCCAAAAGCTGTAACTTTACAATTTCATAAAAAATTGACATACTTTTGGATAAATCTGAAAAATATGTGTAAAATCTGTACACTGAAAATTATAAAACCGAGCTGAGAGAAATTAAAGAAGCTCTAAATGGAGAGATATACTGAGAGTTGGTAAATTCAATAATGCTGTCCCTTATACCCAATTTACCTACAGATTTGATAGAATTTCAAACAAAATTCCAGAAACCTTTATTTTAATTGGCAAGATGATTCTAAAAGCCATATGGAAATGCAAAGGATTTAATAAAGTCAAAACGTCTCTGAAAACAAAAACAAAGTTGGACAAACACTACCTGATTTCAAGACTAATTATAGAGCTGCAGTCCTCACGAGAATGTGATTCTAACATTGAGACAGACAAGTATGTCAATGGAAGGAGATGGGTAGTCCTGAGCAAATCAACTGATTTCCAACAAAGATGCAAATGCAATTCAATGCAGAGAAGGCCGCCTCATTAAACGGGACTCAAACAATTAGATAGTCGGATGTAAAAATAAGTGCTGTGATCCATATTTTGTACAATATATGAAAAATAACTCCAGATGGATGATAGACCTCAATGTAAAACCTGAAACTAAAATTGCCAGAGGAAAACATAAGGAAAAATCTGTTACTTTGGAAAACCACAGCCAATATTTTTTTTTAATTAGTCTTCATAAAATTAAAAGCTTCTACTCTTACCTCTTATTAGCCAGCACTTAGTCACATGGCTTCCCAAAGCTGCAGGAAAAGTTAGGAAATACAGTTTCACTTCTGGGATGTCATGAGCCCAGATGAAAAACTCTAAAACTCTATGAGTGGAGAAGGGCATGACTGTTGGTCTTGATCACAAATACCACACAGAAATTAAGTAAGGAAGACAACAAAGTTATGATTTTTTTAAATATATGAGCTCTCCAGTGCTTTCATTGATATATTAACATATTCTTTCTATTATTTAAAACTCTGCGTATTGAACACACAATTTGATATATAGGTGATGTATTACAGAATTGTACACTTGAAACCTATGTAACTTTACTAACCACTGTCACCCCAATAAACTGTAATTTAAAAAAAATTCATGTTTCTCTAGCTTTAAATAAATTTTTAAGAGCAAACCGAAAACCTCCAATAATACTGTCTCATCATTAAAAGCATTTGCCTCTTTCATCATGTACCTTGAGTATTGATGTTGACATTCTCTCTCCTCCTGGATTTGAGTCCTATTTGTTTCGGCCTAAACAACACCACAACCATAACCAACACCAGGCCTAAACAGCCCACCATAGAAACTGGCACAGGGTATTTGCTCAATAGATATTTTTCTTAAAAAGTCTGAACAGTGAATGAGAACAAGGAAAACATCCATAATAGCTGTGATTGCTAAAGTGACTGCCTAGAGTGAAGCATTAGTTCATTTAGAATTTTTTAGGCATCCACTCCATGGCCGACATTGTATAACATATGTGGCATATGAAAACTCACATAACCACACACAACTCTTTATGGTAAGTTCTATTGTCCTATTTTATAGATGAGAAACTGAGGTTTAGAGAGATTTAGTTATTTGCACAAGTCTGCTATGCTAAAAAAGGGTTAAGTGATGGCCAGATGTTTCTGAAAGAACATTAACCTTGATGAATTTTTCTAAGTACTAAGTAGGTGAACTTGGATAAGTCCTTTTCTTATCTGACCTTTATTTTCCTCATCTGAAAAATGAAATCAGGATTTTGATGTGTTATCGCTATTACCATTTGTCAAGAGTCTGACTGAGGCTTTCAGGTTTTTCCATCCCATATGACTTAGCCTAGAGATGTCATGGCTACTCTGAAAAATAGGGATTCTGCTTTCATCCAACTTGGAAATTGCCAACCCTGTGTTCTCCATCACCCACATCTTTGATTGCATCATAATTCCATAGCTAAGCGTCATTTATCTTCCCTTTCACGAACTTTGAGACCTTGTGCAAACATTGCCCCATCTGAGAAATCAAAGCCTTGAGCAGAGACGCATTTCAAACTGTGTACACAGTAAAAACAAATTTTCCCATTTTTAAAACTGACTGCAAGATACACCTTGGGGATAATGCAATGGTAACATCTGATCTGATTATATGTAAAGAAACAGATACACACACTCTTACCCCATTAGAGGGTATGCCAACAGGACTCTCTAGCTCAGGCCAGAAAAAAGGAAACAATAAATAAGGTAGCATATTGTGAAGCTGATGGCTTGACAAAAAGCAGCACTGTGACATTTATAAATGATTCTTTTATTTTTTTTATTACTTTGGAAGGAAAGGAGGAAGTGTCCCTAGTTCCTTTCCTTTTTCGAAAGGCATTTGTACAATGCACCTCTGAGGTGAGGAGAACAACCATATAGGAAACTGTAGGAATCTGCCTTTGACTGAGCCTATTGTAGTTCTTGAGACTGTTATAATGAGATTTTTTTTGTAAGAGGCTCTGGGTTGGAACATACCATGTTTAATTAATTGCATGGGAATCACTTTATCAGGAAGGACAATTTTGATTCCGCAGAGAACAGGACCATAGAAAGAGCTCTGGATGTAGAGCCAATAGAGGTCAGCTGGATCCCGAGCTCTGGTCAGTTCTGTCACCACAAACATCTAACCTTTCTTACTTCAGCCTCAGTCCACCCACTAGTTCAGTTAGAACACTTCAAAGTCAGTATTCGCTCTTCAAGACACCATGAAATTTTGGTTTATGAAAAATCAAATAACCTCTTATATATTTTACCCTGTGAAGATAATTTTAGCATTTATGAAGCCTGAAAACATGCCAGGTACTAGAGTAAATACATCTGTTGCCTCATTTCCCCCTAGCTTTATTGAGGTATCATTGACAAATAAAATTGTAAGATGAAGCGTATACATTGTGGAAGGCTTCCCCCTGAGTTAATTAACACATCCATCACCTCATATGTTTACTTTTTTATGTGTGAGAACATGTACATTCTACTCTCTTAGCAAATTTCAATTATACAATACAGTGTTGTCAACTACAGTCACTGTGTTATCATTAGATTCTCAGACCTTATTCATCTTTGACCTTTTACAATGGTAAAAGTTGATACCCTGTTACCAACCTCCCCCTACTTCTCCCAAACCCCCAGCCCCTGGCAACCACTTTTTTACTCTGTGTCTATGAGTTCAACTTTATTTATGTATTTCTAATTTTTTAGCAGATTCCACATATAAATGATACCGTGCAGGATTTGTCTTTCTCTGTCTGGCTTATGTCACTTAGCAAAATGCCCTCTAGTTTCATTCATGTTGTCACAAATGACAGGATTTCCTTCTTTTTAAAAACTAAATAATATCCCATTGTGTATTTATTCCACATTTTCTTGATCTGTTCACCCACTGATGGAAACTTAGGTCGTTTTCATTCCTTGGCTACCGTCCAAAATGTTGCAATAAACATGGGAGCGCAGCTATCTCTTTGAGATAATGGTTTTGTTTTCTTTGGATATATACCCAGAAATGGGATTGCTAGCTCATATGGTAGTTCTATTTTTAATTTTTTGAGGAACCCCCACACAGTTTTTATAGTGGCTGTACCAGTTTACATTCCATCAACAGTGTCCAAGAGTTCCCTTTTCTCTCCATTTTCACTAGCATTTGTTATCTCTTGTCTTTTCGATAATAGCCATCTAACAGGTGGAGGTGATATCTCATTGTGGTTTTGATTTACATTTCCCTGATGATTAGTTATGTTGAACACCTTTTCCTGTATGTATTGGCTATTTTTTATGTGTCTTCTGTGTAACAATGTCTATTCAGGTTCTTTGCCCATTTTTAAATTAGATTATTTGGTTGTTTGCTATTGCGTTGTATGAGTTACTTGTATCTTTTGGATTTTAACTCCTTATCAGACATGTGTTTTGCAAATATATTATCTCCCATTCTGTAGGTTGCCTTTTCATTTCATTGGTAGTTTCTTTTGCTGAGCAAAAGCTTTTCAGTTTGATGTAGTACACTTGTTTATTTTTGCTTTTGTTGCTTTTGCTTTTGGGGTCAAACCCTAAAAATCATTGCCAAGACCAATGTCAAGGAAATTAACTGCTGTATTGTCTTCCAGGAGTTTTATGGTTTCAGGTCTTATTTCAAGTCTTTAATTCATTTTGAATTGTTTTTTATGTATGGGATAAGATAGTGATCCAGTTTCATTCTTTGGCATGTGGCTGTCTAGTTTTCTTAACACCATTTATTGAAGAAGCTATCTTTTTCCTGTTGTATATTCTTGGAAACTTTGTCAAAAATTAATTGACCATATATGCATGGGTTTATTTCTGGGCTTTCTATCTTATTCAATTAATCTGTGCATCTGTTTTTATGCTAATACTATATTGTTTTGATTATTATAGCTTTGTAATGTAGTTTGAAATTGGGAAGTGTGATGCCTCCAGCTTTGTTCTTCTTTCTCAAGATCGTTTTTGGCTTTTCAGGGTCTTCTGTGGTTCCATACAAATTTTAGGATGTTTTTTTCTATTTCTGTGAAAAATGTCATTGTAATTTTGATAGAGATTGCATAGACTCTGTAGATTACTTTGGGTTGTATGAACATTTTAACAATTTAATTCTTCCAGTTCATTTACATGGACTAGCTTTCCATTTATTTGTGTCTTCTTCAATTTCTTTCATCAATGTCTTAGAGTTTTCAGTGTAATGTATTGTCTCATTTAATCTTTACGAGAACCCTGAGAGGTAGCTGTCATTATAAGTCTTTCATTGATGAAGAGATTGAGGCTCAGAGGGGTAAATAATTGGTCCCAAGTCACACAGCAAACAAATTGGTAGACCCTAAATTTGAATCCAGATAATTTGAGTGACCATGAAATAGGTAAATTGGAGAGCCCTAAAAACCACTATGGGAGACCAAATAGGGAGACTTAGTACCCTGGAGTGTATCTGACATCCATGTGGCCAGGTCAGCATTTCTCAAGCCACACTTATTTGGAAACTTACTTCTTCACGTTTGCCATATCCTCCAGTTAACTGGGTCTCCCTGGTGGTGACTAGTCTGTATAAGCATCTCAAGATGGCATTTGCTTAGTCCTAAGTACTAATATCTGGAAAGTCAGGGTTTGGATATGTCAGTTACATATTTTAAAGAAAAGAAAAATGAATAGAATTATTTTTAAAAATAAAATAAAAACATACTTGTCAATAATTGCCCTTCTACCTAAAACCGTCTTTGTATATAAGCCCTACACTTAAGGAAGCTCCAGACTCACTAATGATGAGCCCTCAGTAAACACTTGTTAAATTGTGTTGAATCCATTTGCAATTCCCAATGAAAGAATTTGGGCCCAGCTCTGGGAGTTATGCTGCCTGCACTCTCTCCCTTCACACACGTCACAGTAGTGGATAGAAAGGAGTCAGGTGCTATGATCATGGAGGGACAGATCTAGCGAGAATTCTACCTACACAGCAGGAAGCATTTCCCAGTTAAGGTGCAACCCAGGAGTCAGACATTTACTAGTTATTGCAGGAAGTAAGACTCCAGTGACAAAGCCAATTAAAGGTGATCATTGCCCAAGTGGGTAAGTGGAGACAAAGGCTGAGTGTATCCTGATAAAGTGAAATTCCAGAATAGACCAGAAAGGGCAGGGACAGAGGGAAGCACAAAGAGCTGATTCAGTACAACTAAAAGATGTCAAGATGGATGCCCTGAAATCAGTCCCCTGCCTCAGGGTTTCTGCTAATTCCTTAAGAAGAAGTGACTCTTACCTTTACATCAGCTCTTCCTATTACACAACTTTAGCATCAGAGCATATATACCGGGGGTGCCAAACAAATGTACACACATTTTAAGAAAGGAAAAAAAAAAACTGTGTTAAAATTACACTGATGGGAAGCACTTTGAGCACCTCTTGTAGTTGCAGAAGTCAAATGTGACTTGTATTCATCTTTTGTTTTTGGTATATATTGAGTAGTACAATTTTAATACAGTTTTTTCCTTTCTTAAAATGTGCAGACATTTTTTGGCCCCCTCTGTATTTGCTTGCATGAACCAAATAGGAAGATCTATTGAGCCTTCATTCCAGACAGTGGATGACAAAGTCAGTTGGTCTTTCTAAAACCAGGAGTGGAAGAAACCCTCAAGGCATTGTACATAGAACTGGATAAAATGTGACCTTATTGTCCCTTTGGTTGCAATGCCCAGAATGACAAATCTGTTAAGAAGTTCCCTGTTATTAAAAAATAAGACTCATCCCTTCTTGGATTTGCCATACATAGACAAAGGGTAGAAAGCACAGAAAATATGAGAACATTTTAAGTGCAAAAAAAAAAAAAAGAAAATTTTATTTAACTTTGATTTGTATGAACTGAGAAAAAAACTAACTCAGAGAGTGCTGCTTACAAAATCAAGCTGGAAATACTGGCCTGATTCATTTCTGATTCAGCCACAGATTTATTAACGGATCTTAATTAGTTATTCAACCGCTCAAAACCTCAATTTACATATTTGAAAAATGGGTACAAAAATAACATCAAATCTCATAAAGGGAGGGTGAGGTTTAAATGAAAGAAATTCTTAGCAGAGAGCCTATAGAGGGAACACAGTAATCATCCATTAAATGCTCAGGATTTTTCCTTACTTTTCCATTGAATACTTTGGTCCACATTCTTGATCAAGATTCAGAAGAAGCCTAGTCTGCCGATTGCAATGGTTGTCATAGCGATTGAGTTCTATAACTTGATAAATCGCTGTGAGTCCTTAGGTACGTTGTGGAGTATTTGTGAAAATCACAGGAAGGAATAAGTGATTGCAAAGATGATAAGTCAGTTTCCTCAACCTTACTTTGTATGTTTTTACATTTCAAAGCGTTTTTGTGCCTCTCTCTGAAGGGATTTCAAATAAATGAGGAGGCCTGAAAAGATACAATCCTATTACAGAGATCACATGAATTACTACGTCAAGGAATAGATAGAGGGCTAAAGTCCAGAAATTAAAAACGACGTACTAGAAGTCATTATCAGTAGAGCCCAAGGACAAAGAAAAATGGAGGACAGACTGACATTTCCTGTGATCTCACCTAAGGACGCTGAGTTCCGTTTTACAGGTCGGGTAAAGGAAGCTCAGAGAGCTTCAGTGCAGTGATCTAACCTCTGGAATCCCTCAGCTTGGGACCAAATCCCAGCTCCTGCACTTATTAGCTGTATGGACTTGGGCATATAATTTAAATTCATCTGTGAACTTGGATAATGTTAGTGTCTCTGCTCATAGATTGTTGCAAAGATTCAATGAAGTCTTTCATATAAAGCTTTAGAACTACCCCGGCACATGACGAGAACTTCATAAACATCAACCATTGTTGTTTGTTGCTGTTGTTGGCAAGTGTACGAGGTATAGATATTCATAGTGGGAGAATTTTTCCCATTTCATTTTATCAAATATTTGCCCACATTCATGAAAAATGATATTTCAGTTTTTATTCATCTGTGATATTGGGCTTTATGTTCCATCAGTAAGAACCTTGGAGGAGAAGAGTAAACGTCTAACACAAACTCATTCATATTTCTATTTCTCCCTCTCCCAGGGAATGTTTCCCAGAGGAACAGGTTTTAAGTGCTTTTCCTGGCTTTCTTCCAAGAAGATGGAGAAGTACACATATTATTCCATTGAAAATGCCCTCTGGGCCTATGAGAAAGGTCTCACCTAACGTCAAGTATAGAGAAGAGATATGTATTGTCAAATTAGAAAGCACAATACAATGGCACTCCCTCCCACCCCAAAAAAAGGAAAGAAATGCAGACCACAAATTTAAAGTGAATAAATAGAGAGAGGCAGATGTCTTACTATCTGAGGACTTGGAAAGATATTTGAATGAGAATAAATCTCAGAATTCAAGACAGATCTGATTTTAAGTCCTAGCTCAGTCATCAAAAATCCATATGACTTTGAGCAGGTCAGTTGTTCAGTCTGCTCTCCATTATCTCTACGTGTAGAGAGAGGAATTCTTACAATGGCTATCAACTGTTGCCAAACTTGTAATGCACAAATAAATAAATGAAGTTATAGATATGACAGGAACATCAAAATGCCAGAAAGAGGCAGGAATTTATTATTTACTTCAGGAGATAAGATAAGAAGTGTTTGAATGCAGTAGAAAGAAAATGGGAGATGGAGTCAAACTTAGTCCAAATTCTGAGTTCACCCCTAATGAACTGTGTTACCTTATATGTCATTTTATACCTCTCAGCCTTATTTTTCATATTACCATGGCTGTTTCATGGAGTTCTTCTGACGTATCATCAAATGGTCTAGAATTGTGTGAGGCCCAGGGTGGGTAGTCGCTAAAGATTGGGTATTACTGAAATGCATAAAATGGAACATGGAAGGCAAGGAAGGCAGAATGGAGAACTATGATCTCATTTGTAAGAACCTTACCCTCCTGTCCCCACAAATAGATTACTTAACTGTGGAGAGGAATGTGAACTCCGGGATGTAAAGAGCAACCTTATTTCTTAATATTTAAAAATGGCCTCCTAATGATGTCATGAAGGAAATGTCCCTGTTTTAAAGATAATATCTTCCCAGGAAAAGACCTAAGGCCTGTAAAAAGAGTCCAAAATACTGGCCTTCGGGACATTTAATTGGGTGAACTTGGGCAAATTCTTTAAGCTCTATGAACTCCAATTTCCCCTGTGTTAAATGAATGCCCTGCCTGCCTCAGAAGTTAGTTGCACAGATCACATATAATCGTGTTTTTGTAAACTCTGAATATAATGGTACCAATACTAATGTCGTTGGAAGGTCGTGGTTGTGGTGGTGATTGCCATGGTCGTTTGGCTCTTGCCTTAAGAATTCTGTAAAAGAAAAAGAGGACAGAATTCCAGATCTGTTTATAAATTTTTCAAGGAACCGTAGCTGATTTTTGCAGGTTATCACTGTAAGAAACCATCCATGCTTTAGGTATAAAACAGGATATATATTCATGGAAGGAAAAATAAATAAAATTCACATCATGATTTTTCAAATGAATAAGGTAGACCCACAGATCTACTGGAATGACGTACTCTGTGGGATGGGAGGAATATAGTCAATCACAAAAAAGCAGCCAACATTTTTGACTCGTTCATTATCCACACACTTTGCAGTGAGTATTTACAGTTCCTCTCCTTGAAGACTTAGAGTCTATTTCTCCAGCCCTTGAATCCTGGCTGGTGTTGTGACTTATTTTGGTCAGTGAGATGCATTTAAAAATGCTAGTTGCAGGAATAGCCCTCAAGGGACCGTGCGTTTCTTGTTCTCGTGGACCCCTACAACCACTATATGAACAAGTCTGTGCTAGCTTGCTGGAATATGAAAGACCTCATGAAAGAGCATTCATTTGTTCCAGCCAATGCCATTCTCAACCAGACCATAGCCTGCCACTCCCAAATATATGGGAATGCCCAACTTAGATCAGCAAAGCCACCTTCACCCAGATCAGCTGAATGCAAAGAAGACTAAAAGAACCATTCAGCTGTCCCATAGCCAGTGTGAGCAATGATATATCCTGATTGGCTTAAGGCATGGAGGTTTGAAATGATTTGTTACACAGCAATAGCTAACTGATGCAGGAATTTAAAAACTCGAATCCCGTCTCTCTTGTGATATTGGAGCCCCATCTCTAACGTACCACCAAATGCCAGTCTGGGCTCTGTGAGCAACATGTCTATGCTTTCTTGATGTGCGGATCTTCTAATAAAGATCATTCCATGTCGGGAGAGATCTGACTGCTGGAAGGTTTTCCTTTACTTTGAGCAAAGTTGGCACCCCAGAAACTTGTATCCCTTGGATCACCCAAGAGAGGTCTAACGGCTCATCTACATTTCAGTTAACTAAAAGAATTCTCAATTAGGATTACAACCTAAAAGTTTACTGAACCAACCCTGTATCCTTAGAGGATGAGAAAAGTTTGCCTTGTTGTGCCTGTTTTTACATTATTTTGCTGGGTCTGGTTTCCACCATGAATGAAAAATTAAGACATTCCAGAAAGTTGTTGAAGCCAAGAGATGTGAGAATCTTTAGAACTATATGTGTCCTCTGTTGAAGCCAAGAGATGTGAGAATCTTTAGAACTATATGTGTCCTGGTGAAATTGAAGGAAGGCAGCTTCTTCCAGAAGGTCTGGATCAAGAATGAAGAGCCTGAATAAGGACAATTAGCTGTAGTGGGTATGAACAGACTCTACAGACCTTTGAGAGGTGAGCTAGCCTTCTAGACTGCTAAGTTTCTGCATGAGGCTGCTTTGGAGACCTGGGAGAGAGAAGATATGTTAAAGGGTAGATACTTCTGCAGGTCCATCCAAGGACCACCTTTTGAACTATCCTCACTAAGGCAGCACCTTTGCTCTAGATACAGCCACATCAACCGATTGCTCCAAGTCCATTGTTCATGTGCTGGGTTGAGTTCTGGACATTTGCTCATTTGGTATCTGAACTGGAGAATTTCTCATCCCTTGAATTAATTTACCACTCATTCAGTTGGACTTTGGTCTCAGTTTTCTGTTTAGCAACTTACTTTCTAATCCTCAGTCTTATTTTGTTTCCTCAAGCATGGGAGCTGCTTTTTGTAGCAAGAGCCTAGAGTTCACTGCCAATGAACAAATAGCCCAGAATTCAGACTTAATGATGACGTGACAGTTTCACCCAATATGCGGGAACATATTTACCAGCATTACATCAATGGTAGAGTGATTGAAAGAAGCAGGATTTAGAGAGAAACAGCAACTTCCACCACTTTTAAGTTATGTTATCTGTGACAAATTATTTAACCTGTCCAATTATTCAGATTCTTCTTTTATTAAGTGAGGAGCGTTATTCCTAATTCATGAAGATGCAGTAAATATTAAAGGTGACATTGTAGGTAAATCTCCTAGCAAAGAGCTTAGAACATAGACATTCAATAACTAAGAGGTGATGTTGGTATCAGTATTAGTATTATTGCTAATATTAATATTATTAAATTAACACTTTCACAAATCATAAATCAACACTATTTATAATCCCAAAGCTTCCAGTCCTGGTTTTTCCCCTTTTCAAAGAAGCTCACATAGTGAGGACTGACTCAAAACGAAGCCCATTTGAGTCCTGATGAATTCAGTGGAGGGAGGGTGTACATGGAGGATGGCAGGCTCCTATAGAGACACTGCATTCCATGGTCGCAAAACAACTAAGCGCTACTTTTCTCTAAAGTTACTCCGAGTTCTCTATGAGTAACTTTAATTGTACCAGTGCAATACTGGTGCAACATCTTATCTGTCAGGCCTTCCGATAATCAAGAATGTGCAAAACAACAGACCTGCCCACAGTAAGTTCCATCAATCACAGCACAGTCTTATGTGTGACAGAGTTCCAAGTTGGCAGCCCACAGAGTAGTGACTCTAAAATATAAATTCGAGGATGCCTGAGGACTCCAGAAAGACCTGGTAGGGAGCTACGTGCATGAAGGACAAAGTGGTACCTTGGAATATAATTTGTCTGGAGGGAAAAGAGGGCTGGAACACCTGTATCTGCTCTAAGGCGATGAGGCCGTGACAGGGAGTTGGAGTGATTCTGAGTACAGCTCAGGACATGTTCAAAAGTGTCAGCTAGCCTTGCTCTCATGAACACACTCCTGACTTCTATAAAGAAAGAATTGCAATTAAATATGGAAATGAACTAGCATGGACCATTGGAAGACAAACAACTGCAGCAGAGGCATCCATTTCTAGAGAAAGGGGAGATGGCTTCAGCAGCAGTAGGAGACCCCACTCTTCTCTCTGCATCCATGTCCCGATACTGCAAGCCTATGATTTCTGTTACTTGAATCTTTTTTCCAGCTTTATTGAGATGTAATTGTGGAAATCATTCCACAGTATATAAGTGTATCAAATTAACATGCTATATACCTTAAACTTACAAAATGTTACATGTGCATTAGTTGAATCATTTCTTTATATATTTGATTACCTGATAAGAAACACCCTATCAATAATCCAAATAAATACTATAACTTTTATTTTTTCCTGATTATATGAACAATATATATTCTTCATAAAACTGAAAAATAAAGAAAATTATAAGGAAGTTGGTTAGCATTTGTTTATTAGCTATTTTATTTGATTGTAAAATTGATAGGAAACCTTTCTATGTAAACAGTATATAGGAGGCTTCCAGAATTAGAGCACAATGACCAATAAGACTTAAAGTAAGAAACCCTTTATTTCTAGTAGAATTTTGCAGAGTGACAGCCACATACCAAAAACACTGAGCACTTGCTGCAAAATTAAGTAAAAACAAGACGAGGTTGAAGAAAATGTCAACATGACCAATAATTGACCATATCCCAAGGAATAAGAGTCTTAGGAATTGCATACAGGGACCCACTCAGCTCTGAGAGAAGCTCTCTATCATCCCATTTATGGAAAATATAGAGACCTCAGTGGCAGGATGGGAGACAGAGAAAAATCAGAGACGTGAGGAGAAAATACCATAGTTTAAAAGATTCTAAAAGTGGGTAACTAGGAGAAAAAAGAGAAACCTTATACATCCTTACTTTTCTCATCAAGAGTCATGAGGACTTAGAATCTTTAAAACCAGAGATTACAGCCATAGAAAGAAAATAATTATTTATCAAAAAAAGACTGAAGAGAGGTGAAAAACATGTTTGTCATACTAAAAGAACAATGGAATTAATACATATCAGTTTAGACTAAAACAGCACAAGTCCACCAATTGTGCCCAAATTTAAATTCAGAAACAAAGCCAATATGAAATTCACAGTAGAACACAAATGACATGAAAGGCAGAACAAAGTAAATAATTTCAATAATAAAATAATAATAATGATAAAGAACTTCCCCAGCTTAAAGAAAAACAAGGAGCTTGCAAATGAAAAGTACGCCCTAGGCAATATTAATAAAAGGACAGTAATCCCTTAACACAACTTGTTGTGATTCTCTTTAACTTCCAAGTATGTTAAATAAATAAAGAAAGAAAGAAAGAAAGAAGTCCTATTGAGGGAGAAAAACTAAACTCAATTTTCTCTATAAAGGAGCATAAGTTAATTTGGGCTCAGGATGCGCTTCTATCACAAGTGAACTTTTGTAAGTGTAACTATAATGCGGTCTTCAGTTTGCTTCACGTGTGATTTTCCATTGCACAGCTCATCTTTCAGCAAATTGTTACAGCTGGGAAACTCAGAATGTTTTAAACAGTGTGACAAGTGGGTGGGACCCAAAGCTCAAAAGTGCACATCTTTCTCCTCGATGAGTTCACAGAAGAGTGGGAGTGGTAGAAACACAGGTAAAGGTAGAACTAAGTATGGAGTGCAAGGATGAACGAATGAAGATAAACTCAGGAAATGGTATCCAGAATAGTGGTATCTAATCAGATGGGGGTTGGGAGTGGGAGGGCTCAGGACATACTCTCTGAAGCTGGTGATGCCTGAGCGGCATTTTTAAGTAGATGTAAAAATTAATCAGATGAAGAGGACATGGGCAAAGGGAGGGCAGCCCATACAGGAGCACAAGCCTGAGGACCACTGGAGGTTAAGATCAAAGGAACATGCCCAGTTTGACTGAGGATTCTTAATTACTCGTATGCCCACAATTTACTAAACATTACTAAACTTTGGTTTCTTTGTCTGCAAAGCAAAAAAATAAACAAACAACAACAAAAACCCCTAAATGCTAGTGTTGTGAAAATATAGTCGTGTCGCACATACGGATGGTTCAGTGAACAACCCCTCCTCTACAAAGGTGGTCCCATAAAATTATAAGGGAGCTGAAAATTTCCTGTCACCTAGTGGCAACTTTGTGACCACCTGTAAGGTTGTAGCCATAGGAAGGTCATAGCACAATGCATGACTCACATGTTTGTGATGACACTGGTATAAACAAACCTACTGAGCTGCCAGTCCTGTAAAAGTATCACACGTACAATTATGTACAGTACACAATACTTGATAACGATAATAAACAACTATGGTTATCATTATTTTGAGTGTACTTTTTCTACTTATGAAAAATAAACTTTGCTGTAAAATACTATGCTGTGTTATGCCAGCCCCGGCTCCGTACCTATTGTGTTTTGTGCCTCTCTAGATTGCATTATATCCTCTTGTGCTTGATTTAATCTCGTGTTGTATAGAGTAACATGCTGTACTGTATGTAGCCTCTGAGCAAGAAGGCAATGCTGTATAGCCTGGGTGTGTAGTAGGCAATACCATCTTGGTTTGTTGTAAATGTGCTCTATGTTGTTTGCACAATAACGAAATCGCCTAATGGCTCATTTCTCAGAACATATCCCCTTCATTAAGCAGAGCATGACTGTACTATGAGGTTAAAATCTCAAATCCTTACTATTAGAAGTAACATAAACTATCCACCCATTATTGTTGTGTATATATTTTCTCCTCGATAGCTGTCATTTTTTCCTTCACAATAGTCATCTTTCCTTTGTATTTTGGTAGAACTGCTCAAATTTGTCCTCCACATCACGAAATTTGTGTCCTGCTGTCAGTTTGCCCCTTCATTACCTTTACGAGGAATTTGAATTCTCCTATTGAATTGTTGGCTCCTTTGCAGTCCTTCTTTATCTCTGTTAGCTCTTTGGTCTTACCAGCCTGCTGCCTCTTGCATCTCAACTGGTTCTCTGCTTAAGCCTTTCTGCTCCTATTTTATAGGATCATTACTTCTTGCATTCTATTGATACATTTAGTTTTCTAAAATGTTTCTGTGATTCATAGGTGTAAAGATCTCCTGGGTGTTCAAGATGATTTCTTTTTCCACTTGTTCTGCAGTAGGTTTGATGTTTACTTTTCACTTGACTCACTTTCAAATGTGATAAGATTTATCTATACCATGTTTATGTGATGAGATTCATCTATACTGTGTTCCTGTGCTGTGTATCTATACACTAAGTGTTTGCCAGCCTTCATTTCCAAGCACTGTTCATTTGGGTGATGGTTAAATACCATTCTTAAACAAGAAATGGAGCTATGAGGCTCTAAAGCCATCTGCAAGTCTGCTCGACAGAGGTTGGAGTTTTTCCTGTGTCCACTCTCTGGGTCGTTGTCTTTCAAACCAGTGGACTATAGTGAGGAGAAGAATCACAACATAATCTGCTAACAAGTCTCTTTTTCTGTATCAACCTATAATTCTTTACATCCAGTGCTCCACTTCCCAAATGCAATATATTACTGCCAATGGTCTTTTTATTTTTAATCAGTTTATTTTCTGGGTGAGGAAATGGTGGTAGTCCAAGGACAAAACAACGTTGAGCATGTATTACTCCTATCCTCTCTGCTAGGCATTAAAAACACCAGGATGAACACCACAGACACAACCTCTGCCCTCCTGGAGGTGACAGTTTACTTAAGAGCCAGATATTTAACAAGTACAAGTGTGATGTGTTCCACGTATAATGGGGAACACTGAGTATAGAGAAAGAACAAAATGAAAAGGATGGGAATAGAAGCTTCATGTTGACTGCCTTTAACAGAATGCCCCATATAAAAGAGGATTATTGGCTCCATTTTCGGTTGGGTTAGGCTTTATATTTCAGAGCCACAGGATATAAACTAGAGAATTTCCTACAGTTTTTTCCAAATGATAAATTTGATGTGTTTCCACTGGCTCCATAGAAACTTGTTAAAAATTTTTTTCTATTGTTTTAATTTCTGGTAATTTGTCAAAAATAATTTGAATTCCAGTAATTTTTAACAGTTTTTTTTTTAAATGATGCTGTTGACAAGTTTTATCTTTTTAAAAAATGTATTTTCATAGATATTTTTAGTGATAAGTTGGAAAGAAACTGCATCAAAGACTGTTAGCCAGTATCCATTTTTAAATTAAAGTGAGAAATCATATTTAAGAGACATTTAAGAGGTAAATTCTATAGGGACTGGTGATAGATTAAATTGGGAAACAGGAAAAAGTTTAACAAGACGCTTAGGTTTTGGCAAAGGAATATATGGGTGTGAGCTTTAGGAAGAAGTCTGGGTTGGAGATAAGAAATTGAAAGTCGTGTAGCCACTTGCCATCTGAAACCTGAAAATCAGGCGTGGAAGACCCCCCCAAGCATTTATTTTCCTCGCCTGTTGAGCCTGGAAAAATGCTGAAAGATAACCCAGGTGAATCAAACTTCTCTCTATGTGGCACAACTTGACACTTAACAATAATAATAATTGATAATATTATATTTCTCCTATACTTATCAAGGGTCTTCACCCATTTTTCCTTAACTACAAACCCTGCTCAAAAAGAGTCCCTCGATTCAGATATACTTAACTCATTTTTAGAATAAGTCAATTAGTTTCCCAGCATGATAAAATGGAGACTTTAGTAAGCAGGTGACAACGCAATGGAGAGTATAGTATGTAGTGAAGAACTCTGTGATTTCTATCTACTTCTCTCCACCCTCCCCACTTTTTCTTATTCAGTAGGTCCTCTCTTGTTCTTCCTATTACTATGACTGTTTCCTTACTTGTCTCTCATAATCTTGCTTTATTACTTCCTAATCCACTCTCCACTTTCCTATTAACATTTGTCTATGTGTCTGTTTTTCCTAAATCCAAGTAAAGAACTCATGGCTTGATTCTTGCTTTAACAACCAGGAAAAATCACGACCTTCCCCAGTCTTCCTCTATAAAATGGGAAAAATTGGATTGCCTTGCATCTTTCATAATAGAAAAGAGTAAAGGAGAAAAAATATGAGAAAATAAACACAAATTTTACACGTGTGATTGTATGTTATACTTGTTAGAGTAACACTCGCGGTGTAAGAGATAAACTCTGACATCTTATTAGCTTATCCAAATAAGATTTGTTTTTCCCTCGTTCAATAATCCAATGGATAATCTTTACAGTGATCTAGGGTCCAAGGCTTCTTCCAGCTCAACCTCCCCAAGGAACTCATAATTCTTCACTCTCTGCCAGCAAATAAGAAAATGGGATGGGAGAATCACCCATGGCCGGCTTTTAAGAGCCAGGCTTGGAATTAATCTAGAATCATCTACTTCCAGTCCCATCCAACTGGTGAGAACACAGTCACGAGGTCATATGTAACGGGGGTGGGAAACTTTCTTTAGGTCTTTACATAGGATGAGAAAGAAATGGATTTCGGTGAACGTACAGCAATCTCTGCCATTTCATGAAGTTCCTATAACTCTACTAGATCTGAGGGAAGAATATTTGACAGAAGAAACACTTAAATGGAGGCTGAAGGAGAAGTACAGTACAGTTTTCACTGACACAATAAATCTCTGTCTTAAAGGAGTCAGTCTTTGGGATGAATCAAACATACAAATGACCCATTAGAACTTAAGATAAAATAAATACTGCTGAATTTTAAGTTCGAACTGCTGAGAACTTGTAGTACACCAGAACATACTGAGAGCGTACGGATTGCCACAGCAATTTGTGTATATGTATTTATTTACTAGTATACCGTCCTTATATTTACATAAGAGAAACATTCAGGTTCAGTTAAATCAGATTACTCACCGAAGTTCAAATGACTATGGATATTGGTAGAGCTACACTCAAGCCCAAGGTAAAGGAAGGACTGATTTTGCCTGGAGATCTGAGGGAAGAATATTTGACAGAAAAAAAACCTCACACACTTGAAATGGGTCCTGAAGGAGAAGTACAATGCAGTTTCCCAAGGCTGACGCACAGGGAAAAAATTTTAAAGTAAATCAGAACTTGTTACTTCCCTCTTAAAAACCACTAATGGCTTCTGTCACATGAAGAATAAATCCAAACTCCTCTTTGCACTGACTTGCAAAGCCTTGTGTAATCTGGTTTCTGACCATCTCTATGATCTGATCTTGTACCACTTATCAGGTCCATTCCAGCCCCTGACCCATTGTCTGTTCTTCCTATGTGCCCAAATTACCATAGGACCTTAGAAATAGCAATTTCCTTTGTCTAGAATGCTCTGTTCTTGACCTTCGCATGTCTTGGAGAGGCTTTTACTGACACCCTATTATTCTCTATTATCTAACCCTATTGTAATTCTCTTCCCAACATTTACCATTCCCTCTCTCTCTCTCTCTCTCTCTCTCTCTCTCTGTCTCTCCTCTACCAGTCCCTCCCTCCCTTCCTTCTTTTCACCCTCTTCCATTACAATGCAAGCCCCTTGAAAACATGACCTTTTCCTGTCTTGCTCACTGCCATAGCCACCAGGCAAAGGCTCAAAGATTAAGTGTTGAATAAATGAGTCTAATTTTAACAGGTAGGGAAGTAGGAAGAGTAAAGATACTAGATTCGAGAGTAAAGATATAAGAGCCAAGACAAGTTACATATATTAACATAAGGGGTTATGCACTCTCATACCTAACATTTTCCTCTTAAATCTGAGTATGTCATACTCTCCCATTTTACAAGACCCACGGTGTCTGTGGGGGGAATATGGTGTGCACTTCTGGTACTTGTTCTTTCAGAGAGATTTAATGATGCTTGGGATATTCTCAAAAAGGGCAAAGTCCAGCAGAGGCTGCTGTACAGTTCCAGACTAAAAATATCAAGATTGTTTAGCCTTGAAATACGAGGTTGATAAGAGGTGGGAATAAAATCTGAAGGGAGTTGGAGAGAGTAAACAGAGTTTTTAGTCAGCAAAACCCCAAATCCTATTTTCAGCCTCTTTTTAAAGCTTGGAAAAAAGACATGTTTAGGGCAAATAAAATACCATTACTTTTCACTGGCATGACACTTTATATTGACAAAATGCTTTTTTATTTCTTTTTTTCCCCCCGAAATACCCACACAGCATCTATATGGTGAGCATAATTATTCTTGTTCTGTAATTGAGGGTATCACGCACGGCTCTGAGAAGTAGCTTGCCTGAATTCCCTAAGGAAAAGAAACATGTCTGATTCATTCTTTTAGTGTCATTTGAAAGTTATGTAAAAAAAAAAAAAAGGAGATCAATAAATGTCTATAAAATTGACTTGGATAAAACCCAGATGAATCAGGAACAGGCTTCCTAAGGTTTCCTTGCCACTGGGTGCCTAGTTCTTTAACATTAAAGGTAAAGAGAGATAATTCACTTTTATTGCCCCCAAGTCCAAAAGGCCCTCAACTCTGAACGATAATGAGTGAAATGAACTCAGAAATTTATTACAACCAAGAAGACGTTAGCAATTCTCAACTGAGCCTGGAGAGAAATTAGTCTCAGAAGAAGGAAAGAAGATTGAGAGCTCCCTGTTTCCACTTCTCGACAAGATGACGGAATAACATAAGATCCTTTTCCTCAAATCAACCCTATAAATCTAAGCAAGAAACCCCAAAACTGTCAGTTTGGGTCAAGACTGAGTACACTCCACCCTGTCTCTCCCACTCAGTGCAAAAAAACACCCTGGATGGAATGCATAGAGTAGCTGCCTGAGGAATATATTTTTTTAAGTGGTAGCACACAGATTGGGGAAAGAAACCAGAACTGGAAATAACACCAAACTGGTGATGACTTTCCTCTTTTTTCCTCCTCCAATGTTTCTCAGCCTGGACTCAAAGACAACCTGAACTCATAGGTGTACAGCAAAGGAGCAAGAAGAGCTCAGTGTTAATTTGCTCAGGCTACCATTTCGGTGTACCACACACTGGGTGCCTTAGAAAACAGAAAATTATTATCTTACAGACATAGCAGCTAGAAGCTTAAAATCAAAATGTGAGTAGGGCTGGATCTCTTTCAGACCTGTCTCTTTGGCTTGTAGATGGCTATCTTTTCCCTGTGTCTTTTCATGTCACCTTCCCTGTATTTTATTTTATGGTTTTTGGGTTGTTGTTTTTTTACTGAATTAAGTGTATTAGGGTAATTGTTGCTTAACATATTATATACATTTTAAGCGTACAATTCTATAGTACATCATCTGCATATTGCGTTGTGTGTTCACCACCTGGAGTCTAGTCTCCTTCTGTCACCATGTATTTGGCCCCCTTTACTCTCTTCTTCCTCCTCCGACCCCCCTTCCCCTCTGGGAACCACCATTCTGTTGTCTGTATGAGTTTGTGTATTTTGTTTGTTCATTTGTTGCTTTTTGTTTTCTGTCTCACATATGAGTGAACTTCCTTTCGCTAAGGACACCTGTCAGACTGGATTAGAGGACCACCCTATTCCAGTACGACCTCGGCTTAACTGAGCTCATGGCATCTGTCATAATCCTATTTTCAAATAAGAATTTCCACATATGAGTTTAGGTGGGGACACAAACAGTCAGACTGTAGCGAGGTGAACTGAACTTTATTTGTGAACCTCATTTACTGTCTAAAAAGACTGTAGATATCTGAATGGAGGAGGCTCTGCTGACATCTTTACATCCCAGAGTATCTAGTATGCTTCTGGCACGTATAGCTGCTTCATTTTTTTTTAATACAGTTTGATGAAAGAGGCATAAACTTTCTATGGAAAACAGTGTCATGGAAAGGTGATCTGCTTCTAGCACTATTTTCCCAATCTTGGGGAAGTCACTCAACCTCTGGTGTCTCAGCACCATTTCTGAAATCTAGGAGAGTTCCAGTGCCCAACTGGGGTATATTGTGAAGACGGAGCTAGTCTATGAGAAACTGTTTTGGAGACCATTACACAGATGACATTCCATTGGATTTAACTCACTGCAAGGCAGACAGGAATAAGTGAAGCGTACTTGATGAAGAGCTCAACAGCCTAGGGGAGGGACGGGTGAATTCCAGCAGGGAGCAGGGAAGAAGGGTTTGTGGCTAAAGCAGACTAAAACACGCTGGAAAGGAGTTGTTTAACAGCAAGTAGGCCAAGGCCGATGGTACACAGAGCTGTGTGCTCGCGTGGTCAGCCCCCACCCCGGGACTTAGTTCTGACCTCCTCTTCTTATTGGAGCTTGGCAGAGATATGGTCTCAGGGGAGATGCTCAAAATCACTGCAACTATTTGGAACATTTTGTAATCGAGAGAGAGAGAGAGAGAGAGAGAGAGAGAGAGAGAGAGAGAGAGAGAGAGAGAGAACACCACACAGATGAAAAGCGGGAGACATAAAAGGGAGGTTTTAAGACTAGCAGGCTTTTGAAAACAAAGTGAGTTTATCTTTTATTTTTGTTAATTTTGGGGGGCTTTTGTTTTTCAAAATGAGCCAAATTAGTTCTAGTCCAACTATTGGGGGAACCAACAGTTGTGTCTTCTATTCAGTTTTTTAGCAGATTTTGTGCCAGCATTTTCAAACTACAATGTGAGGAAAAAATACCTTCATGAACTCATTTAAAAAAAAAAAAAAAAAAAAAAAAAAAGTCTGTCAGGCTGTATCCCCAGTGCGGCCGGTGCAAAGTCTACCGGGAGTTGGCCCACAGTTCTTCATTTTAACACAACCAGGTGCTCCAGACATAGGTGGATCATTCTTCTCATCATTGGCCAGACCAACGATGCTTCCACGCCAAAGCTGAGAGCGTGGTCATCTTTGGTAAGCAGTTCCAAAGATGCTTAGCTTCCTTCCCTCCGTGAATGGCTGCTTGGGGATGTGGACAGAGAGGGAGATTTGAAATCCACATTGGACTTTTTTCCAGATTGCTTTATTTTATTATTTGCATTCCTTTCTGCTCAGAAGTAAAAGAGGGAAAACGATCTCATTCGTCAATTTTTACTGTAAACTTTTTTTTTGCAAGACCTGGCCACTGCACCAACCTGTCCAGGAAAGAGTGCAACCGTGGTCCGTATTTTATTTTATTTTTTTAATTAAAGTTTATTGGGTGCACAATTTGAGGACACAGTTGTGTTTTAATCCCAAGCCAAATGTAGTATGCAACTCTCTCTTTTTGATTCTATAAAAAGAGAGGAAGCAACAATGAAGAACTAAACAAATAAGATGAAAATTGCCTCCCATTTTTATTTTGGTGATGGAAAATGTTTCCAAGCGCTCCAAGCACTCCCAGAAATGATAATTACCTTCTGCTTTTCTGGGGTGAGCATAGGGACACTGGATTGTAATAGTCTCAATAGAGTTGTATAAACAGCCACATAAGCAATAAAAGTTCCGTGAACATCTGGGTTCTGTCTACCCTTTAAAAGGTTTGTGAGTATCAGATAAAGCAGACATTAGGATGTTTTGAATTCAGGCCTTCGAGTGGTCACTGTGGTCCCATTGGAAAATTATATCAAGTCTGAATTTCTGGAAGTCACCTGTGAAAATCACTCTCAAAGCAGCTCATGGCCAGAAGTCAAAGATGTGTCCAACTAACTCATGTCTTTCCAGGAAAAACTAATTTCTCAACCCCACAACTCTCCCCACTCCAGTTACCCCCATAGAGCGAGCACCAATACTAAAGAATATTTGCATTTGGCCAAGAAGTGTGTTGGCAACTTCACTAATGTTACATCATTTAACCCCCTACACATCCGTGGGGCTGCAATAATTATCCCTATTTTATAAATAACAGAAGTAAGACCAAAAGGGTTACGTAACTTGCTTAATATCAAACAGACAGTACATGGTAAGGTAATAATCTAGGATTGCCAGATTCCCACTCAAATTGCAAAATCCGACTCAATCATCACCCTGCTGGAAGTCATTTATAACCCTGCAACCCTCAGTCTGAATACACAGTCCTTCTTTTTTCCCCACTGCAGCTCGTGCCTGATGGGACACAGTTGGGGAGATGTCGTAATTTGGGACTCATTTAACTGTTCTCACCAGTAGGCTGTGACTATTGTTGGAAACCACATCTGATGCCTATATAACTTTTCGCATCAGACGTAACAAAGTACACGTTCTGGATCCCGCGTTCACTACCCGGGATAAGTTTTTGTCCTTTTACGTTTTCGAGCTACAGTTGTCTCATCTGTAAGATGGGAACTATGAACCTGTCTCCAAAGTCACCGTGTGGTTTAAGTGAGCACATGTGTAATGCATCTAGAACATACCTGCTAGAGAGCACGTGCTCCACAAATAGTTTCCTAGCCACTTTCCCTATGGCCTCAGTACTGGGCACCGCGTAGGTAGTCTGTGAGTGTTGTTGACTGCCTCATATGTTGATGGTGTGGGCACTGAACGGACCCAGGAAACAGCATTTTTCTTTCCCACCCAAGTTCTAAAACAAGTGAAATGCAAGACAAAATGATAAGGCCCGTGGCGGCCAAACATCATCTTGATTGTCGATGTAATGCACTGACCTGGCCTCTCAGGGCCTTGACCCTGTCCCAGGGTCCTTCTCAGTCCTCTCAACCCGGGAGAATTTAAGGAGCTGATGAGGGAACTCCAGCTACCCTGGGCCTTAGTCTGACCTTGTGATTCAGTCACCGGGCCTCACCTTCTGTCCTCCTGACCATGTCTGACAAGTAACGGGGCGCTGTTTTATTTCCTATGCCTGAGACCCACTCTGTGCATCTCCGGGAGAGCTCTGATTTCCCCGAGACGGTGGCCAAGCTCCCCGATGGGAAGCCTCCCGAAGCCAGTGTTCCTCTGAATCAGAGTTGTTAAAGCTGGAAGACTCAGTGTCTGGATGAATGAATCAAGGCCTGAAGAGTGGAGGGATTTACATGATTGGAGAGCTGTACGGTGATGGAACTCAGGCTTCCTGACAGCCAGCTCAGTGAATGTCACCAAGTAAGAAAGAAGAGGGAAAGAAGGTCAAGTCTCATTCCTACCATTTGTGCAAACTCTTGGATGGTGTCAGCAAATATGAATACTGACCAAGCAGGAGCCTTCTTAACAGAGAAGGATCCATGTGACTACAGCCACTGAAGACACTGAAGTCCCCACAGTCTAATAGGAGCATGGTATTCATTCATTCGTTCATTCATTCACATACTGATAAACATTGGAATGCCATATTTGCCAGACACATTTGTACGTACGAATAATGTAACAAAGAATAAGATAGACAAAACACCTGCCCTCATGGGACCTACATCCTTTTAGGGAAAGAAACAATATGTAAAAAAACACGTCTAATGTGCTGTAATAAGTGCTGATGTAATCATAAGCAGGGAATTACAAAGAGGGAGTTTGAGGGCGGGGGCAGCTCTTTTGAGTAGACTAATCGGGGAAAGATCCACAGACAGGCTGACATTTGGACAGAGACCTGTAGGAGGTGATGGAGCAAACCCTGCAGATTCCAGGGAGAGGAGGGATCCAGAAAGAGGCACTAGCAAGTGCAGAGCGTGTTTGGTGTGTTTAAAGAGCAGGAAGAAATCTAGTGCATCTGAAAGGCCGGTGGAAGACTGGCTCAGCACGGCCTCAGACTGTGTGTCTGGACCACTTTGCCATCAGTTCTGTCTGCTTATTCACAAGCATAGCAGGACCACCTAGTCGTGAGCTAAACTCTTAACACTCTAAAAGCCTTCCTTCTATGACGTTCTGCTGATGCAGTGTTGTCTCTATAAAGAAAAGAAGGGAAAGAAACACTGCTGTCTCTTGGTTCAAAGAAGTTCAGCCAGGAAGAGGGCAAGTGACTCGGTGAGGGATGATCGGGGAAGTCTGGGACCACTGGGGTCCTCATGGGGCTCGGGCTGATTTGAGGGTTCCTGTGGTCCTGGCAGCAGGGAGGGGCAGGGGTCAAGCTACAAGGATCTTGGGTTTCCCACCAAGTGGGGGAGCAACATCAGCAGAGGTGTCAGTTTTGCCCCCTAAACAGGAACGAAGGGACCTGGGCATTTCAGGCTCTGCCACTTTGTAATTACGTGACTCCTCTCGGGAGCTTAGCTTCTTCTTTACACCAGGATACATGAACAACTCCAAGTCCCCCTCAAGTTCCGAACTTCTAGATTTCTATACTTTTGCCATCCACGTCAGACAGAGGAGGAACAAGGCCTGGGAAAGCCGGAAAGTTAAGGGCGGCATCCCCAGATGATTGGCAGTTTCTCAGAAGTAGGTAAGTAGAAGTCAAGCTTTGAAAATAAATTAAAAGCTCTTTCCATTCTCCACCCCCAGCTCTAACCACTGCCTCAGGGATCTCAGAAAATTAGAAACAATGTGTGTTCCCTTTGGATTTATTTTTAATTTCTGAATGCAAATATTTGAAAGCAGAGGCTTAAGGCAAGTACTATTAAAGTTGAAAAATACAGCAAAACCAAAAACAAAAAAACCCCAAAAACTATAAATCAAAACCCCTTTGTCCCAACAGGATGTGGAAGAACAAGTAGTGTTGCTATACTGTGACGGCCGGTGTGAGACAGATAGATGGATAGACTGACAGAGAGATACAGGCCTATACATAGAGTGTACGTGTGTGTGTGTAATGCTGCTTATGTCTCTACCCCAAATTCCATCATATTGCTGAAACCATGAACATCAGCCTTTAAAGAGACTGCTTCTCCCTGCAGATATTTCTATTACTACACATACGGTAGCCTATTAAATGAACATTATCATATTCATAATGTCGGACTGCCTCTACGTGTTTTTATCTCTTACAGCGGGGCTTACATACCTCACTAGATAAGGTGGAGCGCAGCCCACCTGCCTGTCTGTTCCAAGAATACACACGAACATACACTTAACACCTTTCCCCTGTTGTCCTACGTTTCCATAAGAAAGTCAAGTTCATCTCGGGGGAAAGCCTTGCAGTGCAAGGCCTCTGAGTAACCAAAGCTAACACCCCTGTTGCCAGGAGGGCTGTAGTGTAGAAGGCAGTGAGCTAGTATTTCTTGAGGACACGCTGAATGTTAAGTACTCGGTTCTATGTCGCTGCATTTAAACCTCAGAAAAGAATTTTCTCTTCCTGGACAGAAAAAAGGCATTCCACAGTCAATAAGCAGATGTAAAAACCTCCTATCTGCAAAGACTAAATGAAATAAAGTGGTACAAGAGCCTGGTATCCAGTAAGAGCTCAATAAGTACTAGTTCCTCTAAAGCAGCCATTCTCTTGTACAGCCATTTAACCCAAATCTCTTGGTGAGGGATTATCATGATGGTTTTTCCCAAAATTCTCTCCATGTAGTCCAAAGAGTCCTTCAATTATACAAGAAAAAGTGTTCTCAACCTGGAAGTCTGCTCCCCCAATCCCAGGACCACTTGGCTGGTAAAAGTCAGAAAGGATAACAATATCATTAACCTGTGCTGAAAAAAAAAAAAAAGTGAAATATACCAGCTAACTAGAGGATAAGAGCAGGGAATCATGGGTGAGAAGAAAGGCTTGGACTTCTGTAAGTGCTGAGGGAGACAGGAAAACCAGGCGGGTTGAAATTAGTTCTGAGAGTCTCAGGGAAGACCGTCCCCCTAGCCCCCCGAGATATAGAGCACTCGTCCAGAAGCTACACAAGAGGAGAACGGCGGCATCTTACTTAGTTGCTTTCTCATATGACTCTTGAGGCCGTTAATTCAGTCTTTGGTTGTCATCAAATCAACCTCCTAAGACTTTCAAATCGTTCCACTTTTCTCCGTGACAAGTACTCTGCTCTAGATCAGATCAGCGTTGGTCTGGATGCCAGCACAGCCTTCTTACTGGTCTTCGCATTTCAACTTGGCCTCATTTTAATCCCAGAGGGATTTTTCTAACCACGATATTACCTAATTTCAAAGTCTTCAAAATCTTGCTGTGGGCCTCAGGATAAGGGACAGACTCCTAAACGTGGCTTACACAGCCTGACCTCAGCCTCCATCCCTGCCTCCCCTTTTTCTTTGCGAACTACCTTCCAACTATGGTCAATTTCTTTGTGCTTCATTTACTCTCTTGGATCTGCGCTTTCTCACGTCTTTCTCCTTGGGGTCTTTGTTACCTGTTATTTTTACTCGCCTTTACTCATCCTTCGAGTATCAACTTCGACACCCTTTCTTCCAAAAAGCATCACTTGTAGATGACATGCTCTGTGTTTCTCTTTCCACTGTAATCATCCCTCTGTATCCTAATTGCCTGTCTATCCTTGCGTGCCTACTATTACATTGTAAGAACCTTAACATTTTTGATGCCTGAATACGTGTCTTACTCATCCTTGTGTGGCCGATCCCTCATACATGACCTGGTGACATTAGAGGTACTCAGTAAATACGTATTATATTTGTTGAATGAAGGATGGAGTAGCACTGTCACTGGTGGTCTGAGAGGTGGCACTGGACATAATACTAATGTGAGAATTATATAAATCGAGTTCTAATTCCAGTGTCTTTATTCATAAATTCTGAATGAATTTGATTAAATTCTGCACCTTAGTTTCCTTCTCTACCACAAAGAAACAAAATTACATACTCTAGGGGGTCATTATGAAGACTTAATTAGATAATACGAGTGTATTAGGCATCTTGCAAATAGTTATTTCTCATTAAGTAGTTAAGCAGGGATATTTTACATTCCATGGTATCTTTTTATAATATCTTTCTCCATATATTTTCCTCTTAAAGATTATTCTTCCTTTTTATTCTAGCCAGATCCCCTCTGAATAAACATGTGAGGGAACCAGAATCAAGGGTCCTGGGAGGTGAAAAGTGGGTTATAAGTGTGATTTGCTCCTGGCATAGAGTCATGATTCCAAATAAAATGGAGTTAACCTTCTCTTGCCTCTTGACATACTTGTCACTGAGATTTCTGCTGCCATCCCCAGTTTCAAGCTAATTTGTTCCTCTAAGTATTAGGAAGCTGCATCTGGAGCCAGGAAAATGCCAGTGGCATCAGTGTCACATGAGAAGACTTAAAACAATGATATGTGACACATGAAGTTGGGCAGCCTCTGCCAGATTGATGAGGGGGAAGCCTCTCCTTAATTCTGAGGACACTCAGTCTGTCAGTCCCTTAGGGCTGGTTTCAAGGGCACAGTGAAGACGGGTCAGAAGCAGCCAGACAAATGGCTTTGGACAGAGCGGGCAGTCCTTTCTGGTACAGCAGAAGCAACCTCTGCGTGTGGAATCAGAAGCTCTGTGTTGATGGAGGGAGACGGAGCAGTGGGAGGAAGAGGGCGAAAACTTCTAAATTCCCTCCTGAAGATTAGGCATTCATGAGGAGCATGGACTATTTTTAACAGGAAAGCTAAACGCTATTGTTAACAGGAAACCTTGGAGGCCATGGGAATGATGGATTCCATGACAGCATCTAGAGGCAGAGAGGAGGCACGATCTTGATCTGAAGTAACAAACGGTTTGGTCGGTGGAGGGTGAATAAGAAAGTAGGGCTGGGTAGGAGAGAGAGACAACAAAGAAAGAATCGGTAGGGCCTGAAAGCTGATTAGAGGCTGGGTTTAGAGAAATGAAGCCTCCCCGACTGGGAGAAAAACGGAACCAACAAGAAAAAGATCAAGATCAGAAGATACTGGAAGGTTGACAATGGAAGGACAAGAGGTGCTTACATTCCCCCTAGATTGCCACAGAGACACATGGAACTTGTGTCCACACAGTGTCACAACACCTAGTCAGTCTGCTCTGAAATTCAGTGCAGACTGTTGGTTAAGACCCCTGTAGAACAAGAGAACGACAGGATAAATTGTGCACTTCCTCATGGTATCCAGCTCCTCACCCAAACTCCCTGGGCCTGGCGCTCGACAATGGGCCGCAATGATGGCACATGAGCCCAGACAGCACAGAACATGTCTGTCTCCCTGGACCTTGACGACTTGTGTATGTATGGTGAAGGCTCCCAGATTAGGAGGAAGGACTCTAGCAAATGGAAAATGAACACGGAGAAACAAAAAGGTGACATTCAGTGCGCTCCCGGCAGCAATGGGTCTATTTTTACATCTGCCACATGGGGCAGAGGGCTTATGTTGTCATTTCAAACACTGCTTCATCCTGACCAAGGCAGGATTATATGTGACAGCACTTAATCAGAACATCTCCCCAGGCAACTGAGCAGGAGGACTTCTAATTGCTGTAGGTATCCAAAGTTACCACAACCATCCCAGCTTGGCCCAGCTGCCGAGGAAAGAGAGGTCATCAATCCCCTAGAAAGCAGACATTGAGATTTCAAAAATATGAATTCAGCACCCTACAAAATAACGACCTCATTGTGATGTGGTCTGCCCATGTTATAAAAGGGCTCAGCTTCGCCATCCCAGAACCTAGAATAATCCATATTCTTTAAAAAGTGTCAATAGAAACTGCGATCCAAGAGAGGCAAAGAGAAATGTGTAAGACCAGTATCTCTGAGGCAAAGAAAATAGATTCTAAAAATAACACTTGCTGCTTTGTGTACATTTCATTTATTTCTGCATCCCTGCCGCCTACTGTGTTTCCCTGAAAATAAGACCTAGCCAGACCATCAGCTCTAATGCATCTTTTGGAGCAAAAATTAATATAAAACCCGGTCTTCTATTATATTATATATTATATTATAGAAGACCGGGTCTTATATGACAGTAAAATAAGACCGGGCCTTATAGTAATTTTTGCTCCAAAAGACGCTGTAGAGCTGATGGTCCGGCTAGGTCTTATTTTCGGGGAAACACAGCATGTACCATGTCTAGGCATTTCATAAGTTTTGGTAGGCTGATGGGTTAATAAAGTAATATTATTCAATGTTATTCTCCTACCTGAAATGCCCTTCTCCCATGTTTCTTTGACTGGAAAATTCCTACTTATATTTGAAGTCGTATCATAAATCACATATGAAATATCACTTCCTGGGAGAAATCTTTTTTGTCAACAAAATTGAAAGTATCTCTCCATCATTACTTTTAACACAGCGTTGGCTTGCTGTAGGCGCCAGCAAGTGAATTGTGTGTTATCTGTTCTCTTGTTTGTCTCTGAGAAACCTGAAGGTAGAAACTATTTCTTAGTCTCTCTCTTGATTGCTTGGTATAGTTTGGCACATAAATATGGGTTGGCGAACTGCTCTGAGAGACATTGGGGAGAAAACATTGTCGGGGATTACTAACGAATGGAATACAGGGACAAAGGGGAGGTAAAGGTTAATGATAAATAATCCTTGGTAGTAATTTCATCTGCCTCGGTCCATTTCTTTTCTTGACATCAGTAAGTGATCCACAAATTCCTTGCAAACCCGATATAATCTGTCAGCCATGATTTCCTGCAGTAAGGCTTTCTGCCACGAAGTTGCAAATAAAAGATAAAAACATGAGTGATGTTTTCTGGATGGTAGTTGCCTATTTTTTATTTTTATTATTTTTCCCAGTTGTTTTTAAAGTCCAAGTTTGTGTGTGGTCTTTTGGAGGAGAGTAGCCTTTCCTGTCACAATGAGCTGTAACAAAGCTCTGAATCCATTCCCAAAAGGGAACCGTTATGTGCAGCCAATGAGATCCTGTTCTAGGCTTTTCTGTTTCCTCCTAAATCATTGTATATTTTTTGAAGTTTATGTGCTATTAGATGGATTCCTAGTCTCCTTCCATAAAACAAGTGAAAAAATCAAGAGGCAGATTTTCTCAATTTCCTTAAAAAAAAAAAAAGAAAGAAAAATCCGGCACACTCATGGGCTCACTTTGTCTTTTCGAGGGAATGACCCCTAACTCTAAATTGTGAGCTCAACTCTCTCTCTGGAGCTTCAGGTCAGTGTGTTCCACACTAGTTCTGCTGGCACATGAAATTCCACACGTCTAAAATCTAACTCCAAATCTCCTCCCTTCACCCTGCAAAACCAGCTTCCCACGTGGAGCCCCTTCTCCTCAGGTATGACGCCACCTCTCTCATAGTCACCCAGGCTCAAAGCCAGAGTCACCTTGCATCAGGGCAGGAGCCTTCTAATGGATTTCCTTGTCACTAGTCCCCTGCACCTTCCTCCAGAATTATAGGCATGAGGTTCCATTTCTTTTACTATAAATTCCAAATGCTTTAGTCTGGCTTTCAAAGCTGCACACAAAACGACCTTTAGTGACTATTCCAGGCTATCTCCTGAGAAATCCTCCAACGTTCTCCCGAATGACTCTATTTCTTATTCACTAAGCAGACTCTGACCGTCAGCCTCCATCCTCAGATTCATCATCCTGGGTTAACTCTTCATCCCTCTCGTTCTTGTCCCAGGGCCTGGACTCCTTAGGACCTTGGGTCTGATGCTTCTGTAAGTTTGCAGTATATTCTGGAAGTATGATTCCACTTAGTGCTTGGAGGCTGCTTGTCAGTGATACCCTAACTCTACACTCGGAAGCTCACTGGCCAACCCAACCCCACTTCTCACCCTCACCCTGGTTCCCAGGACCCAGAGCAAGGTACAGTGCCCAGGGTCGCTCTTTGTCTGGAAAGGAAGTTCAGTAAGGGCATCCTGGCACCAACTCTAAGGATGAAAATGAGATCATAAAATGAAGAAAGAGGAGCGAATGCATCATAAGATGAAAATACATGAAAGAGACATTTCAGATGTGGTGCACCATCTGTGTGCATGAATTGGTACTCTCTCAGTTGCCATTGATAGAGACCTAACTCAAACCAGCTTGAGCCATAAAAGGAAAAGAATTAGCTCATGTCACTTAAAAATCCATAAATAATTCTGGCTTCTTGCTTGGTTGACTATAAGCGTACAGATGATGTCCTTCAACATCTTCCTCTCTCCATAGCTTGGCTCTGCTCCCCACTTTGCTTTCCCAGGCAGGTTTCCTCTTGATATGAGTAAGCTCTAAGCGTCCGTCCTACCAGCTTAGCACCGCCAGAGAAGAGAGTGCCTCTTTCACAGTAGTTGCGCCAAGTTTCAGAACTGTTTCTCTTTGAAGTGGTTTAGGCTCTATTTCTATTTCAGAATTAATCACTGTGGCCAGAGAGAAAATATACCACCAGAAAATCCAAGGCACTGTTAGAAGGAAAAGAGACTAGATATTCGATAGCTAAAACCCAACCAGCGTCCACCGGGATGGATAAAGTAAGCGAGGTGATTCAGGGCAAAGTGCATGCTGGAGGTGAATCCTGTGTGTTGAAGGTGATGCTGATAGCTTATAGGTCCCACGCTCGGTCTCTCTCTTATACCTCGGTACATGTGAGAGGGATCATGGGTGATGGTGAACCAGGAAATTACCTCTTCCCCGTATCGATAATACGGAGGAGCACACACACACAATTCTGCTTGTTGGTGGAACCACTTCCTACTTAATTATTTAGAGGAAATCTATGCAGTGGACTGATATTTGGGGCCACCAACAAAATACTCTGTCCTAGTCCAGGTGGAAGGATGGGAGAGTAAGACATAGTTACAGGAGGGACAGCCTTAGAGAACTTTAAAAGGCAAAAAACTCATCCACCCAGGTAATTGCAATTTGCCCACCAAGTCACCCTGTGTAACCTGCTTACCTTTTAACAGGTCAGAGCTCCTTTAGGGAATATTTCTCACTTAGCACCATTAATCTGAGTATAACTGCTTATGACCACATTCCACAGTCTTTCCTGTACCAGGGATTAGGATCCAAGGGGCCCTCTGATCCCCACCCCCATTCCCCAGGTTAACCTTTCTAGGTTAGACACATTTCGACATGTTTCTTCAAGAAGGAGAAATTGCTCTTTCGTCTCCAAGAACTCTCCATACTCTTATTTTAAGTAAGGTTCTCCCTCTCCCAAACTCCACAGGATGTTGCGTATTTTCCTCTGATGGCACTTATCCCAGTCTGCTTTTGGGTTAGAGTCATTTATGTCTGTGTCTGTCTTCACGGATAGACTGTGAGCTCTCCACAGGCCTGGGACAGCTCTTCTTCATCTCCGTCTCCTCCACAGGGTCAAGTACAACACTTTGTACTGAGCAGAAACTCAGCAAATGTTTGCCAGATTGCTGAATCCAAACCTATCAGTTCCTTGCTCAATATTTTTCAAAGTTTCCACGTTAACTATAGCACTGCTTCTAACTTTTCAAAAAATCTCTGCCCCCTTTATGAAATAAAAATCTCATGCCTTCTGTTGAGATTGGAGGGGGTCTAATAAATAAACCCTTCTCTTCACTCGTGCTGAATCAGTTCAAACATTACACAAGGAATAAGCAGATAAGGTGAGTGGCAAGAAAGGGCTTCCTAATTCTGAACACCAGCCACGGGTTTCCCTGTACGTGGGCTTGCCTTTTGGGAATGCAGAGCTAGGGGAAAACAGAGCAGTAATTCATGTATTTTGTGGGCAGATGGCTCCCAGGGTGGAGGCTGAGCTATACATGCAGGTCCTTCCTTATCCCGTTTTCCACAAGCCACTCTTCCTCCCGTGGAGGAGGGAAAGAAGGGTAAAGAGATGGCTTGAGTGTCACTGTAATGGAAAATCCCTTGACAGGGAAGAAAACATCAGGAGTGGGGAATGTGTCTTCAACCAACACCTTCCTTCATTGCTTTGTTCACTAAATTATAAAGTAAAGAACTATTACTTATCTACTTTGTCCCAAATATCATGTTAGAACTTGGGATATAGTGGGGAACAGGGCAGGCACAATTCCAGCCTCCAGGAGACTTACAGTCCAGAGTGGTGAACAGACATGAAACACATGATAGCAAATGTAGTATCACCAGAGACCTGTGGAAGCAGTCCAGACTGAGAGGTCCAGGAAAGCCTCCCGGAGAAGTGACATTTAGGTGGGGGCTGATGGGACTTGATAGGTGAAAGACAGACAGAGAAGACAGGATGAGTGTTTAGTGGAGAGAGGTGGGAGAAGGAAAGAAAAAATAGAGGAAGAGTTTCCAAAGAGGGGGAACAGAAGATGCAGAGAGACTGAGGTGAGGGATGGCCTGGAAAATTCCCCAGAGAGGAAGCTAGTTCACTCTGGAGAGTGGGGAGTAAGAGGACAGTGAGGTGCAAGGAGACTGCAAAGCTGAGCTTATATCATAGTTCCTCTATAGTTTGAGTTCTAACTGTTCTCTTCCTTGTGTCCCTGGGAAGAGGTTTTCACTCTACAGAGATTGTCCTGCTTACCATCACAGAACTCTCCCCTCACTCTTTCCTCCTACCTGCATGCTTTCCTTCTGCTGCTTGGAATCTGCTCTATGACCGTGTCCGCCTCTTCAAAACCTATGCCCTTGTTAAATCCATTGACATCCAACCTCTTACCAGAAATCTTACCAGCCCCCTTCAAGAGACTATAACATCATGTAAAGAACATGGGCTTTACACCAGGGAGATGTGGGCCTCCACTGGCAGTGCAGCGTTTACTGACTCTGTAACCCTCAGTGAATTCCTTAATCTCTCTGAGCCCTGGTTGGCATCCACCCAAAAGTGGGATAAGATTATCTATCTTTCAAGGTCATTGGGAGGATTAAATAAAATGACATCTGTAAAAGCATCTAGTACATATTATGTGCTCAATAATCACTAGGTTCTTTTCTTCCTCTCCCTCTGAGCTAAATCTCTATGTAATATATGAGCTGTAATAAAAAAATATGGTCAATGTTTAAATTTAAAACAATTTATTGCAGTAAAAGACACATTGCCATTAATCCACATCAAAATACTCCCCCTCACTTCGAGCACATTTATCCCATCATTCTTGCACTTTCTTTAGCAGTTCTGGAAGTCCTTTTTCATGAGTGTCTTTAGTTATGCTGTAGAGGCTACCTCCGTGTCCTGAATCAATTCAATGGTCATTTTGACTTTGGGGAAGAGCCAGAAGTCGTATGGTGCCAGATCTGATGAATAAAGTGGATGAGGACATACCGTAATTTTTTTTTTTGACAGAAATTGCCATACCAGAAGTGATGTGTGACACGGAGCGTTGTCATGATGGAGAATGAAACTGTTTGCCCATTTCACATTAATGTGTTGTTAGTGATTCATGATGTACAGCACACGTTAAAACACACCTTCTCTCAACCGTAGCTCACACCTGACTGCACCGAACAAGGTGAAACGTCACACACACTGTTACTAAGGTTCGATGTGCTGCTGCCCATATTGAAGATCCCTGCCTTTCTATTGGATGGCACAGGACAGCAGCATTCACCGTATTTTTTTATCACAATGGATGGAAAGGCTCCATGTCACACATTGCTTCTGGTACGGCAATTTTGTCAAATAAAAACATTATGGTTGGGCCGGCCCAGTGGCTCAGGCTGTTGGAGCTCTGTGCTCCTAACTCCGAAGGCTGCCAGTTTGATTCCCACATAGGCCAGTGGGCTCTCAACCACAGGGTTGCCGGATCAACTCCTCAAGTCCTGCAAGGGATGGTGGGCAGTGCCCCCTGCAACTAAGGTTGAACATGGCACCTTGAGCTGAGCTGCCACTGAGCTCCCGGATGGTCAGTTGGTTGGAGCGCGTCCTCTCAACAACAAGGTTGCCGGTTCAACTCCTGAGTCTCACAAGGGATGGTGGGCTGCGCCCCCTGCAACTAGCAACAGCAACTGGACCTGGAGCTGAGCTGTGCCCTCCACAACTAAGACTAAAAGGACGACAACTTGAAGCTGAATGGCACCCTCCACAACTAAGATGGAAAGGATAACAACTTGTAAAAAAATCCTGGAAGTACACACTGTTCGCCAATAAAGTCCTGTTTCCCTTCCCCAATAAAATCTTTAAAACAAAACAAAACGAAACGAAAAAACACATTATGGTGTGTTCTCACCCACCTTATTCACCGGACCTGGCACCATGTGACTTCTAGCTCTTCCCCAAAGTCAAAATGACCATGAAAGGTAAATGTTTTGAATTGAATCAGGACATTGAGGCAGCCACAACAGAGCAACTAAACACACTCACAAAAGAGGACTTCCAGAACTGCTTCAGAAAGTGGCAAGAATGATGGGATAAGTGTGTTTGAAGTGAAGGGGAGTATTTTGAGGGGAATTAATGGCAATGTGTCTTTTACTGTAATACATTTTTTTTATTATTTAAACATTGACCATATTGTTTGATCACACCTTGTATGTAGTGGAAAATTATGTGCTGCCTTGAGGTGTTTTTTAAATTATTATTCAAGTTTTGGAGTGTATGCTCTATCGCAGCCACTAGTATTAGGTTAGTGCAAAAGTAATTGTGGTTTAAAAGGTTAAAAATAATTGCAAAAACCGGCATTACTTTTGCACTAACCTAATACAAACAACCAGGAATAAGAATGGATAAAAAAAACTGTTATTGATGACTGTGGGAGTATACTTGTATTTATACTTAGAGTCTGGAAGCACCAAATGACCACTTAGGATGGGGCCAAACAAAACTGATTGGTGGGAAAACAAGATTGATTGGGAGAAATAAATTAATAGTTATCAGGTTATTTTCTGAGATGGATGCTCATAAGACGAGATGCAGTCATTTAAAACATATAACTCAGTGACAGTGTAGTCACAGTATTGTGCAACCATCATCTCTCTGTAGTTCCAAAACATGTTCATCATCCCCAAATGAAACTCCAGGTCCATTTTATAAAACTGTTACCTCAGAGGGCTGTTATCCCGCCTCTCTCTATACATGTAGCAACAGAAGCTCTAGGAAATCAAGAAATATATCCACTGTCACACAGCTCATGGGACCATAATTCAAACGTGGGTCTGTGTGGCTCTCGAGCTGCGCTCCATGCTCCCCACAGCACCAGAAGTTCCAGGACAGGAAAACGCCCTTTCCCCTCCATGATGCTCTTACCTGTCAGAAAGTACATCCTAACCTGGGACTCAGGAAAGATGGTGCCGTCGACTAATGTGGAAGAGAGATATTTACAGTGCTTCCTCCTGTCCTGTACCTGCGTCCCTAGAGAAAGCACAGGAGGCCCTGGAAATAGCGTTTTCCATACTTTTTCCATTCATTTCCTCTTTCATCCGCCTTCTTACATCCAACCGTGAGTTGGTCCTGTTTGACAGGAAACCACCTAGAACAATAGTTCTTAAAATGTGGTTCCTAGGCCAACAGTGCCCCCTCAGTGGTGACCTTGCTAGAAATGCAAATTCTTAGACTTCATCCCAGACCTGGAGAATCAGAAATTGTGCAAGTGGGGCCAGAAATCACTGTTATATCAAGTCCATCGTGGGATGATTGTAATAAATCCTAAAATTTGACAACCACTGGTCGAATGCAGAAGAAAGAAGAGGAACCCCTGAGGCCTCACAGACCGACCCTTCGTACTCAGAGTCCAGGCATGAGACAAAAAGAATTGTGCTAGCTCAACAAGTTGCATCTATCTTCCTTCTGGTATCACCAGGTCTAGGTGAGCATAAGGGAATGCATTCCATAAGAAAAGTTTGTGCAAAAAAAAAAGAAAAAAATCCTGGCTTTTATTTTCCAACTTGCAAATTTCCAAAATATTTCAAAATTAGATACAGAGGCCCAAGACTTATTTAGCACTGAAGTTTCATCTGCTTCCCTTACTCTGCTTCATGCTAAAATACAAAGCTGATTGCCAAGGTACCCAGGTGCTATGGAGATTGGAAATATAAATGGGATTAAAGTGAGAGACAAATAATGACTCTAAGAAAGAGAGAACATCACTGAAAGAAAAACCCAGAGAGGAAAATGCAAAATCATGAGGGTTGGAGTCAGGAGTATCAGTCCTAAAATAATTCTTAAGGGAAAGAGACAATTTAAACTTGTCAACGTTCTTTTTAAATCCAGCCAAACACAAATAAAAATCATTTGAGATTTTGGCAGTTATTTTCATTCTTGCTCTGAAATAAAAAAATGTCTGAAATAAAAAAATTATCAGAATCTTAATTATCAGAAATATCTAACCATGAGAAGGCAGGGAAACCAAAAAAGGCTCTGTTCTATTTTAATGTCACCAGCTACAGCTAGACTGACCCTAATCGCAGTGAGGAGTTGGCCCCTTATATGGCACCGCTGTTTGGGAAGCCAGTTCCCCAAATCCATCAATAATACATGGATAAAAACTAGGACTATGCCATTTAAAGGCAATTATCAAGGTGAAACTCAGACAGCAAACAGGAGCTCTCTGCCTTCAGCGTTCTCCCATTAACACCACAGTACTCCGAGGCTAGAGGAAACCTCAGAGACTCTTGTCCTACCCTGTCATTGTATATCCAAGACAACTCAGGCCCAGAGTGGAGACATGATCTTCCCACAATCCCACAGCAGGCCAGTGGCAGAGCGAGGTTCAGCACTCAGATCCTACTTCTCATTTAGTGTCTTTATACTCACTGGGTTTCAGTCGGTGCATTGAAACCAACTTAGCAGGTGAGAGCAGAACATAATTCACGCATCATGAGTTAAAACTCCATTTGAAGATGAGCAGTCAAATGGGCTTAGTAACAGCCCTCTGCAAGGAGTTTAGCTCCTAAAACTGCAAACTTTTCTTGCCGGGGGTGGAATCTGCTCCATTGGGCTAATTACTTGATAGAAGGAGAAGGTCAGAATCTTTCCCCTTAAAGGCAGGCAGAGCCCAAAAGGAAAGCCAGGGTAAGATAAGGCATTCAGGCCAAGTTTCTTTCTCCAAACTCATCAGATAGCTCAACTGTCTTCTGGTTTAGGTGGAGATGGGGAGTGTTAAGAGGCGGGGCAAGCGACCAGGAATTTTATTCTAATGGAGATCCTTTCATAGAAAACAAGATGCCAGCAGAAAGGAAGTTCTCCCCTCTAACATTTGAAGATTTTTTTTTTTTAACCTTAATTCATGGACCTTAGTTATTAACCCAGGATCCCTCAGGGTACAGCAAACCCTTTGTGAGAGAGGGTCAGCTATCTATCAATTCTTGCTTCCTTCTTCGTAAGGCCACTCCTTAATGCTACCCACAATACCTGAGGGCGTAGCCTACTGATAAGCTGTACATATTTTGCCTCCAGTATGGCTTACACAGCCCTAAAACCACTAGTTACATTAACTCAATGGCATGCCGTACCTAAAACTGAAAAATGTATTCCCTGTTCTATGAGATTCTGTGCATTCACGTGGCCTAAGAGTGCTCATCAAAGGTTCTGGAATGAGATCAAATGGCAACCTAAATGCTTTGCCAGCTCGACAATGTTGGAAATACAGTGACTTCTCTCCTAGCCAAAGCGTCAGGAAGAAACCAGTGTTCAAAACTCAAGTGCCCTTTTGTTTCAGTCCAAAGAAGTTAACTCCTAAAATGAAGCATTAGGTGTTTAAGATAAAGTCAAAAGTCCAAAAATTGTAAGTAAAACCCAAAAAATTGAAATGCCTCCCAAATTCATAGTCTTCCCAGTCTGTCCCAGAAGAATTCTTGGTGCCTGGGGACAGCAGGGATTCCCTTGGCACGGGCGATCTGCTCTCTGTGACTGTAATGAGCATATTTCTGTCAGGGTCTCAACACTCGTGTAAGTCCAACCCCAAATCTCCCATGAATTCCCCTTTTTAAAGAATGAATAAGGATAAAAATATTATTTTTGCACGTACAACACACCCACAATATTTAGAAAGTACAAATCTCCAGCCCCTAAATGATTTAATCCAAGTAAAATTTTGTCCCAATAATTGACACAGGGGATAGCAGGATTCTAAAAAGCATGAGCATGCGCATGGGGACCTTTAGCTAAAACCCTTTTAGGAGAAACCTTCCATCAAGTATTAATGGCATATTTTCCATATCTAGGGGGAGAAAAAGTCCCACCAAACTATATCATTTGCTTGTTTAAAGGGCTGCGTTTTCGGTAAATCCTGCCTTCCATTCAAAGTATAGAGATACCCACTGGCGGGAGCCCCTTTTCATTCAAAACCTCTTCATTCCCGTGATCACATTGATCACTGTTCTTGGCACCCCAGACAAGGTCAACATCACAGCCTATGAAATCTGTATTATCTTCGTGAGCAAGTATTTTCATTTCTGTCATGGTGGTGGTTCCTTCTGGCTGTGAAATTTCTTAGGTCTTAGGAAATCTGCTTTCTAGATATCTCCTCATCCAAACATTTGTTTCAGTTAAACATTCACCCTCAGCATGTTCCAGAACCAAGGCCGCTATTGATGCTGCAGATATGTTTGTTTCAGGGACCTAGAGAAGACCACTGGCACTCCCTCTGCCAGGAGCCCCTCAGGACACTCTTTGCTCACTTTCAATGAGCCTGGTCTTGAGTAGCGCTTCTTTCTGCTACATCCTCTTTTGCAGTAGTAAACTATGCCTTGGATGTTTCTTTTCTCTCTTTTGTCGAGCCGAATCTCACAGGAATGCTTAAATGAGTTTCAAACTATTTAATCTGCTCTCTAGTTTGGCCCCTTGCCCTCTCTAACAAACGGAGGAGTTGTATTACTTGCTGGGATTGAATTCCTTCCTTCTTTCCTTTGAATTTTTCCCTCTACTTTCTGGCCAAAATGTGCACTCATTCAACACCATTCTCCCAGTGTTCTCTCATATGGTTCCCCACAATGCGAGATACGAAATTAATAAATTTAGGGTCTGCCAAAAATCCTCGAGCATTCCAACAAATCTTGTCCATTATCATTTCCTGAGTTAAATTGTCACACCGTGGGGATAGTCTCCCATCACATGATACCAAGCCGAGGCTGGACTTCAGCTCCCATCGTTCTGCCTGGATTCCCTTTACTGTGTGTTGTGGTTAAGTAGAGACTGCGGATATGATCTTAATATCACACTGGTGATTATGTGGCGTTACATGGCAAAAGGGATTCTGAACATACAATAAATGTTGCCCATCAGTTGACATTGAGTTAATCACAAGGAAGATGATCTGTATCATGTGATTAATCACTAAAATGCACAGTGTTTTCTCTGGAGGGTGGCTTTAGAACACCAAGCATGCTTTCCAATGGCTTAGACAATAACTAAAGCCCACACATAACATCTGTGTCACCGTGAAATTGATCCAGAAGTTCTTATACACTCTATTGATCTCTCTTGTTTGTCCGTATTTTCTGAGTCACTTACATGTCTTGCTCAGCCTCCAGCAGATATTTCCCAGTGTGGGTTCTTCGTATGGTCACCTGGCATCCAGTCTGCTTTCTGAGATCTTGCCTCTTTCCTCCTGTTGTACTTCTTTGTGCACCTGTCACATTTTCTGATCTAATAACCACTAAAATGCCTTCTTTTCTGATGTCCTCTTTTAGAGCAATTACACCTAGGTGCAGCTACTCTTCCCTTTTATACTGCCTATCATAGCCTTAATATTTCATTTATGTTTCAAATATGCCTGATGGTTCATCTAAAATGTCAATGTTTTTCCTAAAGAGATTATCTTTCTGCTTTAACACTGTGTTCCTATGCTTGATTTTCATTTTTCCGTTACTCTTGTTGAAAGAGTGAGATTAAGCATACAAGTCAGGCTATTCTATTTCCTCCTTGATTTCCTCAATAGAATGATTCCTAGATGCTAAATATTCCAGCACAGGCAGTCTTTTGAATTGCCATCTTAACTTCTGGAGTTTTAATAATTTCCTCCCAGAAAATAGCTTATTCTTCTTTACAATTAGGATCTCCTTTTATTGTTTACCTGTTTACTAATGAAATCTGCCACCATTTCTGTGGGTGAAGCAACAGTTTTAGTCTTGGGAACCTAGAGGCATGGGCAGAACCTCAAAATGAGCAAACCTCTTGCCAACGTGTGATTACATAATGCAGAGTAAGTCTCAGGAACGCATAGACAAGCCCATGTTGATGAGGTTAGGACCTCTGAGCCCCTCCTTTGTTCCTTAGTGTAGCAGGAAGATTTGGGGCAAGTTAAGTGCTGCCTTCCTAGGCCTGGCGACATTTTAAGATGAGAGTGTGGGATCTAAGGAACAAAATAAACGAACAAAAGAGAAACAGACACATAGATACAGTGAACAAACTGATGGTTGCCAGATAGTAGGACAGAACAGAGTGGAAAAGGTGACGGGCTTAAGAAGTATAAATTGGTAGTTACAAAATAGTCATGGGGATGTCGAGTCCAGCATAGGGAATATAGTCAGTGATATGGCAATAACTATGTATGGTGCCAGGTGGGAACTAGACTTATGGGGGGATCACTGCATAAATTATATGAATGTCTAACCATGTGCTGTACACGTGAAGCTGATATAAAACAATATCAAATGTCAATTGTAACTGAAAAAAAAGAAATATGTTTTTTTTTTTAAATGAGAGTTTTAGATTAGGGCTGCAGTACAGGAAGAATGTACCTGCCTTCGCCGGTCAAAGGGGTGACTTACAGACCTGACTCTTGGCTGAGGACCTCAGGAAAAGCATAAATTATGTGCCATTTATCAAGACCAAAAGGTCCAGATATCTGCTTTAGCCTCTCCTGAAATACTAGTTCAAGTCCTACCTGCGTGATTCAAGGTCAAATGATAGCAGCCCAAATGAAGATTTAAATGGCCAGCATATTCTAAAGTTTCTCCTTGCTTATATAACAGCCACTCATTGGTAGAAAAAGCCTCCAGGTCAATTGTATGACTAAAAAAACATAACTAGCCCCATGATGTAACACAAGTCAATGCAAACTAGTCAAAATCCCACATGGGCACCGTGATCCAGAGTTTTGGGTCCAAAGCCATGTCTCTCTGGACTCAACTCCTTTTATTTTGCCCCCAAATATCATTTCTTATCTGTAGTTTAAGATGATCTATTTTCACTAACTGACAGGATTTTTATATTTGGTAACACCTTAATTTTTATTATTATGAAGCATAGGAGATAAAGACAGGATTGGAGAGCTAGAGATCAAAATGTCAGCTTCATTACTGATAAAAGTTCTATTTGTTGACATGGTTTCCATGCACAGCCAATGAGCTTGCTAACACTCTCTGAACTGAACTTCCCCCAAATCACTGTCAATCTCTTTTGATACATGAAGCCTGCCCCACTCAGAATGGTGCATCATAGAAAGAGTGGACCAGATGCTTCCTCTTTACAGGCAGGAATATGCCTAAAAGAAGAGTCAGGATGAACTGAGCAATCCAGCAACCAATTAAATTGCCCTTTTTCCTCTGAGGATGAAGCTGGAGAAAGGGCCAGGATGTTATTGTAATGAAGTGCTCAGTGGAGCACTTCCTGAATGAAAACAGGAAGCCAAGGAGGAAGAAGCTTCACTCCCAAACAGAATTGGCTTAATTTAGACTGTTTCTAAAGAAATTAAGTAATCATACAGATAGAATTGTCCTAATTAATGAGTGTTTGCTTTTTAAGTTCAAAGGTATAAGGAGTTAACAGACCATCTATTCGTGCATTCATTCATTCATTCATTCATTCATTCAGGGAAGAGTTATTGAAAGCCAACACTGGAGATGGCTCTGTGCAATCTTTTCTTTTTCAGATGAAGAAATCGAGGACTAGAGAAATAAGGCAATTTGACCCATAGCGCACAACACAACGGGGACAGAGCTTAGACTAAAACCCATCCTTCCTGGGACCACGAAATGAACAGACTGAAATGTGTGCTACTGGGCCAGTCGCATCAGAAATGCTGTGCCCAGGTCGAGCCACCTCTAAGAAGTTACTGACCACAACTGTGACCCAGAAGAAAGAAGCCAGAGTCATGAGGGAAAGTGTGGAAAATACGTCATGTGAGAAGTGGAAGGAAGGAAGCTGTGGTGGAAAGAGTTCTTCCACTGGTGTCAGGTCACCAGGTTTCAAGACATGGATTCAATCCTGTGGAGTTGCTCTAACCTTGGACAGGTACCCCTGACCTTCCTGAGCCTTCCGTCCCTCCTCCATAGAATGGAGGTGACAGTAATATCACAGCCCCTCTCACAGAATTGGACCAGAATGATTTCTATAAAACTGATGCAAATGTTAGGCATTTATTATTATTATTATTATTATTATTATTATTATTATTATTATTATTATATGGAGTTAAGAATGTTTAGTGAGGAGAAAATGAGACGAAGTTGAGCCCTGGGATATGTGCAGTGCTGCCTTTTATGGAAAAAAAAAAGGAAGACTGTAACTTACTAGCCATCTATCTGTTAGGCTTTTTCCTAAGTTCTCATTTTCTAAATTCACAACTGAGTAATGCTGTGATCATTGTGGTCCACACTATGCAGATAAGGAAAATGTGGCTTCAGAGAGGTTGACAAATGTGCCCAAAGTAGCATGAGTGAGTGGAGGGGTCACAGCTGGAATGAAGTGAAAATCCGTCCTCTTTGCACCACACAATCTGCCAATATACTCTAGAACACACACAGCATGGAGAGCAGGTCAAAGATATAGCTCGTGAGCTGGGATCAAACCTGAGTCTGCAGGGCTGGCTCAAAGCACAGCTGCTTTCGGCCACCAGGGCAAAGAGCAAGTGGTAGGAGGGGGTGTGGGCTCTGGAATCAGGCTCCTTGAGTTTGCATCTGGGCTCTGCCACTCCGTAGCTGTACGGACACAGGCAAGGTCGTTGATTTCTCTGTGTCTCCCTTTCGTCATTTGTAAAATAAGAATGATCCTCGGTGTAAATGTTGTGAGAATACATGAAGTAATGCACATAGGGCGCTTGCCACTGTATGGTATTAACACAACTATTCCTGGTGAGCTGTTTCTCAGAGGGAGGCAAAGGCATAGGTTTTGTTCTCAGGTACACGATTGGACCAGGTAACATTCAGGTTTCTCCCACCCCTGGGATCCTAAGTGCGTTTTTTCTTTCCCCTCCCCTGTGTGGATTACCAGGCAGACGCTCCTGGAGGCAACCTGGAGGTCAGCCAGGTACCTCTCAGCACACTCATTTTGACCGTAGCAAAAGGAATTTGTAAAATAACATCAAAGTGCTAGCACAAAAACTGATTTTTAAAAATAGGTACGCTAAAGCCAGTTCTGAGAATTTGCTGGCATACCTCATATATTTAAAGACTATTCTACCTCTTCTTTTAAACTGATCAAACATGTATTGCACTCTTCAGATGGGTCTAGATTCCAGGAAGCCCATGCTGAGGCAAAAAACAACAACAACAACAAAAAAAAAACCCCTCTGAACGTTTCAGCCAGACATCACGCTGTCACATCTTGATGGTGGAGCTCAAACCTCACTGGGGTGTGAGGAGGGGGTGAGTCTTCACAGGAAATCTGACTGGGGGGTAAGCACAGGAGAGGTGGCATTCTTTTCCATGTTCCATGGAAATCCAGTGAAGGGACGAGAAAAATTGAAGTGTTTCCCCTAAGCCCCACGCTACTCAACAGTAACATGACTTTAGCTTAATTTGTGGTAACTTCCTCTTTAAAACGGTAAATATTTTGGGCTTATTTTTACAGGCAATAATCACAGCGCTGGAGGGATGCAGGCTGGCCACGTGCACAGAATATTGATGAGACTATAAGGTATATCTTTTTGGAAGGTGCTATGATAATGGACATGAACACACCCACATGTATTTTGACACCCCAAATCCCATTTCTGAAGAAATCATTAAGGGATATCAGATGACCTGTTTTCTGCTTTTAAAGTTTGGAGGCATAAGAAATTAGACACCTAAGCCCTTATCAGTACATGCAATCAATACAGCATTGTATGTGAGAGCCAAAAAGTAATGGAGAAAGAACGGTTCAAAAATGCAGGAGCAGTGAAAGAAATCATAGTATTTCGGTAAGATGGAATATTAGGTTGCTGTTAAACTGATGATTCAGGGAAACGTAATGACACATGATGAGCAAGCGTTAAGTGAAATGAGCAGGTTATCAAAGAGTGTGAGCTGTGTGGCTGCGATCCTGGACCTTCATTTACATAGAAAAATAGACGCCTGGAAGGATGGATGTGCACAAATGAGCACAGTGGTTATTAGGAGGTAGTGGGATTTACATGAATTTCATGTCCTTTTTCACGCTTTCATGTGCCATCCAAATTATTTCCAGTAAGTTTCACAGGAAGTACCACTTCACAATGAGGAAAAAAAACAACAAACAGTGTTTATAAAGGATGACCTACTACGACTTTTTATAGGCAAAGAGGACACTGAAGAGAAAAAAGGGGGTCAAATATATGGTGACAGAAGGAGAACTGACTCTGGGTGGTGAACACACAATGTGACATATAGCTGATATGCGATAGAAATGGACACTTGAAACATGTAGAATTTTACTAACCAATGTCACCCCAATAAATGTACTAAGTAAATAAAGAAGGAAGACACTGTCAGTTTGCAGTAGAAGCTGCACATGGGTAGTCTATAAGAAGTTAACCGAGTCAGCCACATTCTTTAGCTGCATCTCCATTCCTCATGTGACAGGGTTTTGAAGTTGGAGAGGAGAAGAAGAAGCCCCAGATCACCTCTGCCATTTATCGACCACCTGGCCTTAATCTCACTAAGCTTTAATTTCCTTGTATGTAAAATGAAGATCGGTAGTTCAGAGCTTTGCTGTGAGGACTTATTGACAAAACAAATTTGAAAGCAATTGGACAGGGCCGGCTCATCGTTGGACCTCAGTCAGTGTTAGATGTTTGACTTCATTCACCCATTTCTAAAACAGTGGGTCGGGGACATTAAATGAGATAAGGTCTGAAGTGCTGGAGGACACAGAGCGTGAACACCTGCTGAACGTCGGTTCTCTTCCTTTCCTCGCTGGCTGTACCTGAACTCCATCTCCCTGCTCACACCTCTGCTCCCTGCAGCATCACCACACAGCCTTCCAGGAGAGCGGCTACCTCTGCCAGAGGCAAAAGGACCTGTGGGGAGGCTGCTGCAACACCTGTTGACTCCAAGAAGATACCACCGTATGTGTGCTCCAGAGACCAAGAGACCGACACTCACCTGGTCACAGCACACATGCGAGTTCTGCACTAACCCACATGCCGAAAACCAGAGGCCCACGCCGTGCCTGGAACCTGCAACACTGCTGCGTAAAACCCAGCGTCTCTGTGGCTGGGCTTGCCGGCAGTAGCAGCCATAGTGGCAGAAAGATAGCTTCTGATTGATGTCTGCCTCCAAAACTCATGTGAGCACAACTGTTCTAGAAGAAGCTAAATTTAACAAGAACCCTGCTTGTAAGGGTGTTTCAAACATGTAATTTTTATAGAAATAAATGTATATGGAAGGAGGTTGGAGGGGAGGTGGAGCACTGACCTGCCATATCCACCCAGTGCCTCTCTCAGACCCCAGCACGAGACATGACCTTTCCCTGAACCCTGTTCTTTAGAGGATGTCACAGAGGGCACATATACTACAAAGTAAATTTATTATGCACCTGTGTGCTCCTTTGTCTCTTGGGATCCGGTACTCGGAAATGGCACAGCACAACCCACAAATCTAAATATTAACGTTTGTGTTTGACACCATCCTGGCTTCAAGGAAATGTTTCTCAGCATCACTTATTATGTATTCTTGAAATGAAAGATAGCCAAGACCAACGGCCAGGGAGATTTGTGAATGGAGGTGGACATAACTTTGCATGAAGGACCGAAGTGGTGAAAATACTTAAGAAAGGGGAAAGATAAACTAAGTACTGCATCAAGTGTTTTCCTCTCATGAATACAATAGTCTTTGGTATAATAAAGCCTCCGCTTCCAAGGAATGCCAAACACCCATTTTTCTTGAATCTCTTTGTATTCCAATATATGGTTTCAGAAGTACTCAGAATTAGCTCTGAGTATTCAGAATAATTGTATGTGTCAACTGAAAAATATTTGCAATATTAAACAATGCACTCCTTTCTTAATATTGTCTGTTCTTAAGCTTAGATGTAACACGTGTGGGGTGTTATCCCAATACTTGAAAACTTGGTGGGCATTGAAAGCAAGAAATGTGAACATTCTAGTTTCATACATATATTTAATAAGATTTAATTACACTTTAAAAATTAAATAACTGTATTTGAATAATTTTGAATAAATTTTTTGATATTAATCAACTTTATTACATTTACATTTTAATTTTAATAAGCAACATTGAATATTTTATAAGACAACATTTGGAAGCATGCAAAATAATTTTAATTTTTCAAATGTATACACTTCAAAAATATAATTTGCATGTTAGCTTGCATTTAGCTCACATTTTGGAAATATATTCTAATTTTGTTTACTTCTAATAGAATTCTGCATTTTAATCTTGTAGAATATTTTTGTTAATAGAACACAGATGACATGAAAATTTTTATTATAAAAGCAGAGGAACTATTTTGCTGAAATAAAGTCAAGAAAAATAAGTTTTATGGAATAAACATGTACTCATGTATGAATTATGCATCCGAACATTGGTCATCCATCAACAGAATACCCAGATGTGAGCAATAATAATTAAATTCAGTTGTTGACTGACTGACATTTTGCTGACTTCCTCCTTTTGTTCTACTTTTATTCCTTGGGGTCATACAAAAGGCACCTAATCTTTATTGTACCTGACAGGCCCTCCAGTATTTGAAGAAAGTGATTAGAATCCTTGAATCTTCTTTCCCAAGGTCGGATTCAGCATGTACTCTTCATCCGTCACCCATTCAGTCACTTTACTATATTAAAGTGAGAAGGCTTTAGAGAGTACCTACTATGTGTCGGGCATTGCGCTAGGTGCTCAGCATACAGGTATGAAAACATCTTGTTCCTGCTATAAAGACATCAGTTTCCAGCAAAGAAACTCTTGGGCAATCTCCTTTGATGTCTGATAGCTATGGCTTTTGAATGCAGTGCCAAGAACTAAACAGCATATCCTGGCATAAGAATACTCCTCGATATTACCCTTTTTTTCATTTTTATTATTAAGCAGGGTTTCACAACAACAAAATATTGGCTACTCGTGGTGTGTCAGGGGCCTGGGATGGACAAAACAGAGTGCCTGGCCTGAAGAAATTCAAGGTCAAATGCTGCGGAGATAGACACAAAGACAATGTGATAAGTTCAACGACAGAGGCCGGTAGAGGATGCTATGGGCGTTTGCTCCCAACTCACAAATAATTTTATTCTACTCCATATTGTCCTCAGGCTACCAACCTATATAGTGGATGTGCCACAAAATGTTTCAGTCTAGGATGGACTGTATAAATGACGGTGAACCTATAAGGTTATAATGGAACTGAAAAATTCCTGTCATCTAGCAGTGCTGTCGCTACACAACATTGTAGTGCAGTGCTTTTCCCCTTGCTTTGGTGACACTGGTGTAAACAAGCCTGCTGCACTGTCAGTCCTATAAAAGCATAGCCTATATTATTATGTAACATACAATTATGTACAGGTCATAACACTTGAGAACGATAATAAATGACTGTGTTCCTGGTTTATGTGTTTAATATACTATACCTCTAATCATTATTTTAGGGTCGACTCTTTCGACTTATAAAAAAAGTCTGTTGTACAGCAGAACGCCTCGTTATGCCAGCAGAGGCCTCATCCATCTCCTATTTGCCGTTTCTATTCATGGCATCATTTCCTCTTGTGCTGGATTTCGTCTCATGTTGTTTAGTACAGTCACCTGCTGTACAGGCTTATGGCCTAAGAGCAATAGTCTGTGCCCTACAGTCGAGGTTTGTAGTAGACCACACCATCTACATTTGTGTAAATGCACTCTGATGTTCACACAATGACAAAACTGCCTACTGCCACGTTTCCCACGACATATCCCAGTTATTAAGTGGCACAGGACTGGAGAGCGAACTTGCTCATATTTACTGCTATCGCTTTCACACCTCGCTGAAATTTCTCAATCCACTGAAATCTCACATCTAGCCCCCTCTCCAGTTACACTGCCTTAACCAAGGTCATCAGTGACCTTTTGCCATAAAGCCAATGGGCACTTGTATTCCTCACCCTAATTGGCATGAACATGTGACTCTTTCTTGAAGTAACTTTTCCGTTGGCTTCCGTGACACCACCTCCTTCCAGTGGTTTCTCCAATCTTTCTGACTAATCCATCTCAGCCACTATCATGACTTCCTGTTATTCTGCTCGTTCGTCTCTTAAACCTCAGTCCCATAAATGCTTCCCATGTATGTGAGCCATAAATATGCTGGGTGGTTGCTGTGATCAGTGATGAGGGCAGGGGTAGAGGGGGTCTGCGGAGAAAAACACATGAATGGAGAATCGGGAAAGGCCCTGCCTGGGCCAATGGTAAGAAAGGGGAGAGAAGGAAGGAAGGGAAGGAAGAGGCAGGGGAGAGAGCTCAAGTCAGGATGCGTGTTTCCCGTCCCAAATGTAATTGGTTCCACGGCTCTAGGCAAGTTGCTTTCTTCTGAGCCAGCTCTGTGTGAAATACAAGGCTATGTAATTAAAATGTTTCTACCAGCCACATTTAAAAAGTGAAAAAATACAGGTGAAATTAATTTTAAATATGTTTTGTTTAACCCAGTATATCCAAAGTCCAATTATTTAACCATCAATAACTCTGAATGAGAATTTTTTTCTCACTAAGTATTTGAAATCTGGTGTGTATTTTTACATTTTCAGCAGATCTCAATTCAGGTTACAGCACAGATCTAGGCTTCACCTCCTCTCTCCATAAAAAATAAAAGTGAATTCTAGATTTCTTCCTAGCTCTGGCATTCTATGGTCTATACTGAGAGATTTAAAATAGGTCTAAACAATGTCTGTACTCTCAAACTCTGCCGTGTCTAAACTCTGTTAAGCCAAAAAGGAATAAATAAATAATACAGGGGGGAGGGGCTGTGAAGATGCTTTCTCATTATCTTTGATCTTTGGCACATTTTTGGCTGGGAACACATAAGATTAGGAATTAGAGTTGGTGAAATTTCTTAGCCATATGGAAGCTGACCCCAATTGCACAGACATATTTCTTATATTAAGCTTCCCTCTGCTTCTTCACTTCCAGTTTAGCAAAGCACAAGAGCTTATGAAATCAGACCCCACACTGCCCTTAAAAATCATTGATCCACTTGTGCCCTATCCTGATTCTCAATCCATGTGTCCTCCCCACTTTCTGCTACAATAGAATCCTCCATGCGTTCTTTATACACCTCTCAGGAAATCAGCAAAAGGCTCCCCATTTGTTCAGCGAAATAGACACTTAGCTGTTCATAGCCACTCAAAGGGAAAAAGGAAAAAAACAGATTTTGTGCAAATCCCCTTCAGTTCTGAAACGTTCCCCAAAATTACGTGGTGTGAATTGGCCACTTTGTCTCTTTTGTTTGATTATCGTTTAGTGTTATCACTCCACCGTATGACCGTAACACAGCATCTGTTTTCATCCTACCCTGCAGGATGGCTTTTGGGGGCTCTCAGCATCTTGTCTGGAAACATACAGCCTCTGTTCATGGGACCATCATGCTATGAAATGAGAAAATGGAGGCAGCTCTCACCCTAAATTACTGATGAAAAGGCAGAATTTAGCCCATCAGCAACACAGTTAAAGTTTTGCCTATGGCACATTACCTCAGTCTTAAATTTGAAAGAACCCCCTGGTGTGTATCTTGGGTTTAAAAGCTTTTCAGGACTGACAATGATTTTAGAGGTACAGTAAGTCCTCACTTAGCGTTCTCGATAGGTTCTTGGAAACTGTGATTTTAATCTAAGCGATGTATATTGACACCAATTTTACCATAGGCTAATTGATATACAGAAATATGCTGTAGGAATTTAACTCTATTTATATCAATTAGCCTATGGTAAGATTGGTTGAAGACCCAATTTCCAAGAACCTAGCAATGACATTAAGTGAGGACTTACTGTAATTCAGGAAATGTTACTCATAATAAGGATAAAACACGAGTCATCACGTCTTCATCCCATAAACATTTGCTGAACATTTTCTCTGTGTTTAGTGTTGTGTTACGTCCCAAACTGCAAAGGTGATAGCCCCTGCCTGTCACAATTTCCAATGGGAAGCGAATAGAAGTATAAATTGCAAGAAAGTTTAACCACAGAGACACTGACTGGTTCACTCACATAGTCAGCATTGATTTCATGTCTCTCCAGTCAAATATTGTGGTGATGCAACCAAGGCAGTATGTACTCTAGGTAACTACCTCTAAGAAATTCATCACGTGAAGAGCAAGGCAAAATATGTAACCGTAACAGGAATAAAAGATAACTTATGTAAGCATCTAAAGAGTATGATTCCCCTGGGCTGGGAGTGCGGTGTGGTGGAGAGAGAACTCTGCGTCTGGTGGACTGAGTTTGAGTCTCATCCTGAGATTGGGCAAATCACATAAGCTCTCTGAGTCTCAAGTCGTCTCACTTATGAAATGAAGTGATCATATCACTTTTTTCCAAGAATGCCAGAGCAAATAACATAGGAAGGTAATTTCAGTCACAAAGAAGTGTTTTTGTAAAAGAAAACAACTGGGTGGTACGATTGAGAGTTGTTACTTTCTGTGAGGTGTTCAAGTCGGTGGTGACATAGAGTTGGCACCTAAATGAAAAAGAACGAGCTAGCCATGGCCACGTGAGGATCGGGGATCTTCCGCCTCAGGGTAGTAAGAAGATGGAATAGAGTAGAGAGAGTAAGATGGAGGGAGGAGCCATTGGAAAAGCCTTGAGTGGAATCAAGCTCACCACATCTGAAGCACTGAGCAGTGGTCGTGTGGCTGGGGTAGGGCTGACCAGGACGAGAATGGTCAATACTGCCGACAGAGGTAGGCAGAGGCCAGATCATATAGGGCCTTCCAAAGCCTAGGAAGAGGTTGGGTTTTATTCTAGGAGAAAGAGAGAGACGCAGACCACAGGCAGAAACACTAAGACATCTTTCCATGTTTTCTCTTCTCATTATTAAATTCTCTTTCTTCCTCTGACTTTGAAACCTATAGATCTTCATTCTTAATAAAGATACAAATGATTGTATCATTGAAAGTTTCTAGAAGGATCCTGATAGAGCAGGAAAACCAACTCCAGGTGAAAGGCACAGAAGGTTGGAAGGGGAGGATAACTTTGGGAAGAAATACTGACTCCAGAAGCCCTCTGGTTCAGTGGAAAGAATGTGGGCTTGGATTTCAGCAAACAGGTGTAAACCAAGTGCCAGCTGGGTGCAGCTGGGCAAAGTCCCAAGACCCGTCCTCTGTAAAAGTAGTCTAGAGATGTCTTCTTCATAGGGTTGTGGAGAGGATTAAAGATGGTGGCAAATATGAAGGACAGGCTGGCAGTGACCAGGCTCGCAGATATACCTCTCCAACAAGTAAAAGATTTGTCTCTGATCCTCATCTCCCTGCGCCCTTTGAATCAGGGAGGATCACAGAATGTCCCTGAAGGTCAGTTCAGGACGGCAGTGAGGGAAGTCAGGATCCTAGAGCCAGTATTTGGCCATAGGAGCTCATCTTTCAGAGTGCTTCTAGAACACCAGCTTCTGCTCTCTCCCAGCCCCTTTTCCCCTGCTGAGTGGGGCTGGGAAAATCTCAGTTTCCTGGAGGGAGGTAGACACTAACCGCGGCCCCCACCCACTCAACTCTCCGAAGAGTGGCCAGCACTCTAGTTTGGGTCCCTTTCTCTGAGGCCATTCATAAATGCCTATCATTTTCTCTCTGGCCTTTCCAGAGTATCCTCATCCAGTAGCCTGATCTAGTTGGTTCACAAAGTAGAAAAAGTGACATTTTTGTTTCTCTTTCACAAGCTGCAAGTTTCTCTTATAAATGAAAGGCAGACTTCCACAGGTACAAGTTTTTAATGGGTCATAAAAATTGAATAGTCAGCTCTTTTTCTCTTCTTTTTTTTTTAATTACAGTTTATTGGGGTGACAATTGTTAGTAAAGTTACATCGTCTTCAGGTGTACAATTATGTAATACATCATCTATATATATATCACATTGAGTGTTCACCACCCAGAGTCAGTTCTCCTTCCATCACCATATATTTCATCCCTTCCACCCTCATCTACCACCCACCACCCTCCCCTTACCCTATGGTAACCACTAAACTATTGTCTGTGTCTATGAGTTTTTGTGTCTTCATTTGTTTGTCTTGTTCTTTTGTTGTTTTCAGTTTTACATACCACGTATCAGTGAAACCATACGGTCAGCTCTTGAGTCTAGTGTCCTATAATGTCAGCATCAGACATTTAAAGATCAAATTTAAATCATCTCAAATAAGAAAAAAAACGAAATCCCGGAAGTTAACATTAGTTGCCCACGGTCATGCAGCTTGTTGAATGAGACCCAACACTGATGTTGGGGTTTCCTCTTTCCCAATCCGTTGTTCCTTCCATTTCATCTCACTGCTTCTCTGTCTTATGTACACACAGCGACAAAACAATAAACAAATCCACTTCAAATCCTATGTGGAATAACTAGTGAAATACTTGGCACATTGTGGCCCCTTAATGAACTCATTCCTACCTAATGAGTTGTAGGAATACATAGACAGAAAATACAGGTCATCGAGACTGCAAGAAAATAGACTTCTGATAGGTCAACAGAAATATTCAAATAACTAAACATGTTTGGGGCCCATCCAATATCCCCGCAGGAAGTGTCGTCTGGTCATTGACTGGTCCTTTGTTGTTAAAATGTTCTTGGAGGAAGTGAGCGCTGACCAATGTCCCAGCGGTTAGAATAATCTATTCGTTGTATCTCATGTTTCCCTACAGGTAGATAAAGCGAGAGAAGGAGATGCAAATGAGCACAAGACTAAAGATACATGGTTTCCACAGAGGACAGTGAAGGAGATGGGGCTACAGTCTATGATGGCGGGCGCCGTGGACTCAGTCAACTGTACGTAAATCAATAGGAGAGCCCCGCTAAAGGCAACTGTGCCCAGGTGATTTTTGAGCTAGATAAAAGCAATGTTTTAAAAATAGAGAGCTTCATTAAAAATACAAAGGGGCGCAAGATTTAGTGGAGATCAGAGTCACTTATTGTATGGGAGCAACCCTGGAAGGTGTTTATTTAAAGACAATTAGGCACATCCCCCCCCCCCCCCAGTCAATAATGGGCTATAAGAAAGCACGCCTCACCGGGTTTCTCTGGGCTCATTCTTCCCATGTGTTCTTTACAGGACTGTTCTCCTAAGCTGCTCCCGTAGGCAGGATGAGTGACAGGTTGCCAGGAGCTTCCCTCAGCCTCTCTTCCCTCCCTCGTAGCATCTCTGAGCCCGGCGTCCACTGCCAGCCCCTAGGGCCTAGGAAAGAGTTGCTTTCCATAAGTGTGGCAACATTTTACCTCTTTTTAACCCAAGGGATGTGACAGCAACTTGGAACTCTGGGACATGGAGTTAAAAAGATACCAGATGGCAATCTTAAGAATAACTAGCTAGGCTTTAGAGACTATCTGTGGGGCAAACACTACATTGTCCATTTGGGATTCTCGTATCTTTACTGCCACAGGTTTGGGGCACCCCTTCTTCCGCATGGACTGCTTTATCACCTTTGTGTCACTGTTTCTGCTCTTCTCCCTTCCTCTCTCTGCTATCTACCTCAAAACAGCCAGAACTAGCTTTTAAAAGCAAAAATCACTTCGTATGATAACTTTGCTTACACTTCTCAGTGGCTTCAGACTGTACATGGAACAACAAAAACAACAGCAAAATCCTACCATTCACTCACTCCATAAATTGCAGCCACACTGACATCTTTTTGTTCTTGAACCTGCCACACGCATCCCCAAGTTAGGGCAGCTGTTATTCTTCCCTTTCCATGGAGGGTGTTGTCCATGTATTTCCTCCTTGTCATTCAGCGTTTAGTTCAAATGCCACCTCTCTGATCACCCCTCAGGAGACCTTCTCTGATCACGCCTGAGCCACCCGACTCCCACCCCTACTTGCTTTGTCTTACTTCTTTATATATTGTTTCTTCGCAGTATTTGTAAACATGTGAAATTTTCTTATTCATTGGTTTGTTTGCTTGGGCGTTCTCTGCTTTATCCCCCTGAGAACATGAGTCCGTGAAAGCAAGGTCTCATCTGAATGTCCAGAGGCCTGGAACTCGGCTCCAAGCCCAAGTTGGCAGGTTACAGGGCTCACACTAGAACCAGGTCTTCTGTGTTCTGTGACTGTACTCTCCTTCTTTCCACCATCATCTTCCCATCAAATCATTTGAATCCCATCTCAGAGACCCATCTCAACAGAGGCCCCCTTCTGGTGACAACAAGAGACTGCTCCACCAGCCTGGCCAGGACCTGTGTCTCTGTCACACTGTTTAGTCAACTGCCAGTTGAGGGGCATTGCTGCCGCGTGGGAGCGCAAGAGCTGGAATTGCCACTTCCTCCTTTTACCTGCCGTGCGTCACCACTGCACATCCCTGTACACCGAACCAAAAAGAAAAAGGAAGAAAAAATCCAGGCCACGGCAATGGCCTGGAAAAGCGGAGAGGGGTAATTTACAAATAATAATTCTATTAAGGCCAATTAGAATGATCTAACAACGTGGGAAAGGAGGAGAGAAGACACCCCTGGAAGCCAGACTGCCTGCTCTGAGTTATTTAAAGTCTCTTTCATAAAAGGTGCTGATTCTGACTGTCTAAGGACCTCAGAGGCTTGCGGGCTGGACCGCAAATGCCACCTTTCCCCAGGCCCCAAACAGCCAATGAAGAGTAATAAATAGCTCCCGAATCTCACGCTCAGCAGAGTCATTTGGAACAGGGGACCACATACATCATCTCAAGGCCTCCTCTGAGCTAGAATTCCTCTCTACAAATAGTTCCCCGAGGAAGAGCAGACACAGCTCTCGTATCCCTTGACGGCTTCTGGGGGCCCACTGCTCTGTACGAGGATGGTTCACATTTTATAAACAATCCATGCCAGCACCCTAAGCTCAGCTGTAAAAAAGTAGTAAAAAACCCCCAGATACGGGTTAGGAACCAAGAGCATTTCCTCAGGATTCTCCAGATTGGGCACTGCTGCTCACTTGAAATAGATCAATAGAATTTCAGAGTCGCAAAGCACATTGGAAATGATCCCAGCCAATATTTCCCCATGTGCGTGAGACTAAACCCTGGAACTACAAAACCTAATGTTATTCGGTGGGGAACGGCGGGAGGGGTACTGAGAGGATAAAATCAGTGCAGAGAACGCTGTGTTTCACGTTGAACAGGTGTCTCTGTGGAAGGACGCCTGGAGTCCCTAGGGCGCCCTGGGAATCTTCCAGTGGGAGAAAATAGTATTGCGCGTCTTCTCATCCTCTTATCCAGGAGGATATTTTTTTCATGGAGCATCTTGCCGATTGAGTGTTCTATGGGATCCGAACTGAGGAAATGCTGGTTTAGCCTTTAGCACAAGGAAGCACTTTGATGAGGGACTAGTTAGATGTGTCTGGTGTACAAAATTGTCTAGCAATTCCTTTCATTGAAATTTTGTGGGAAGCTAGCTTGGAAGAGACGAATAGCTGAAGACAAGATAGTTTGATGGAAAGTACTTGGATTGGAATCCTGGCACACCCAGCAATTGGATGTGTGGTGTGGGGAGAGCTGTGAGAAGGCTTGGATCACCTGGGGCCAAAGGACAGCTGGCAGGATCTCCTGCTGGGAAGGTGGTGATGCGTGAAAACTTCCATCACACTATGACACTGCAGCACTTGGGGGACCATCTCCAAAGCTGGTGTCTTCTGCTACCATCTGTCCGTGACTTTTCCAGGTGTTTGGTTCTCTTGGCCAGAAGTTCATAAGCCCTTAATTGTTTTCTGGGAAAGCCGAATGTTCCTCTTCGTGTCAGATAGACTGCAACTGAAGGCACGGATTCATTCTACCACATTGGTTAAGAAGTCACTCGGTGTAAGCACGGAGCTAAAAGCTGGCAAAGCAAACCGTCACAGACGAGACAGACGTCCAGGCCACCATTCTGGGCTTCTGACACTTTCAGCTGATCCAGAAGCTCTCACTCTGATTCTAGCCCACATCCCGACTCTTTCCTTCTCCTGCCTTCTCAGGAAGTGAAAGTCCCTGTGTGTGTCACGTTCCTTCAGAACATTACTGTCTGACAGTGTGTTCATCCATCCACTGGCTGGGTGCACGTGCTGCCAGGTGCTCTGAACAGCACTGACAGCTCACGGGTGAACAAGACACAGGCCCTGCCTCCCTGGAGCTCGTCACTGAGCAAACAGGCCTGGCTGACCTCGGGGTGGATAAAACAGAACATGCTTCTGAAGGCTGCAAAAAAGGAAACGGGAACTGATTTTGAACTGAGAGTTAGAGACCCTGCTCTGCCGTTTACCAGCTTGGTGACTCTGAAAAAGCCCAGCAGCGTCTCTATACCTCAGCAGCTGTCAGTTCAGGTGTGCTTGCCCTGATCTCTCTTCCCAGGTTTTAATTAAGAAATGAACATTTACGTAACATTTAACAGTATGTAAATGTTTTTCACATCTATTATTTAACCTTCACAATCACTTGGTGATATAAGGATTTAGCATCCATGTTATTAGTATCAGTCGTATTTGCTATTGGTATTAGCACAAGCGTTATAAGTGAGAGAAGAATTATCCTTGCAAGGGTGATCGTATACCTGACAGGTCCAGAACAGAGCCAGTGCACGCTTGTATCCTCATACAATTATTAATTATATACTCACTTTCAAGCTCAAAATGATCTAGGTTTGAGTGATACATTTTTTGACCATTCTTTCATTAGCTGTGATCCAAACAAGGCTCAGAGAGGCCAAGAGGGACATCCAAGATCACACAGCAACAGGTAGACCAGTTCCGATATGAATAGAGGGCTGTCTCATTCTAAATGCCACTTACTTTGAACCATCACATGCAGGACCAGTCTCTTGGTGAGAATGAATAAGTCCATGACTAGGAAGGAGCTTTGTAAACTTGAGATGACGTGCGTTGTTTGAGCAATGTGCTATTATTAAGAATCCACCATCTATTCAGTCCTTTTGAAGACCGAGTGTCAGAAGGAGTGAGCCATATGGAAGAGACAGCCCAGAAGCCACAATGCTGTGACCAGGAAGGAGGAAAATTTTCTCGCACGTTTCCTTCCACAAAGAAAAACTGTGAAACTGAGGGGCTGAACGACACAATGTCTGCCATTGAGAAGAGGAAACAGAGAAGAGGATCGGTGTTTGCCTGCGCAGGAGCACAATACCTCCGTTCATGAGACGTGGAGGAACGTGGCATCTGGCATGAGGAGGAAGGGAAACATGGCGTTTGTCCCAAAGAGAGATGAAGCCACGCCAAGAACAATGACCGCCTGTCCAGGTAGAAAGTGGCACCAAGGAGCACGGAGAATCTCCCAGACTGAACAGGGTCTTGTTCACAGCAAGGGCATGGAAGAAAGATGGCTACTGGACGTTTCCTTCTGTGACCCTTAACAAACATTCTACATCCTTTCATTGTCACTTCTGGTTTTATTGAGAACTAGTTGACATACATCACAACGTATAGTTTAAGGTGGACAGCATGATGGCTTCATGGACATATACTGTGAAATGGTTATCACAATAGGTGTAGTTAACATCCACCATCTCATCTAGATGCAATAAAAAGACAAAAAAATGAGAAGTCTTAGGATCTACTCTTTTAACAACCTTGCTACATATCTATCATACAGCAGTCAGCATGTAGTACGTTATATAACTAGGACTTATTTATCTTATAACTGGGTGTGGTTTTCCGTTTGCAGTCAAGGCAGGAGAGAGAAAATGAATTACAATTGAGCGCTTGCTTTAAGCCAGGTGCTCTCACTTGACAAATATTTGCAGAGCTCCTACTATGTTTCTAGACTCAGATTTAGGCATGTCCATGTACGAGACAGATGAAGACGCCCGCCCTGAGAGCAGTGTCCATTACACACGGAGAAATACACCGTTAACATCAAACACAATAAATTAACACATATCCCAGCTTGTTAGAAAGAGGCAGGTGTCACCTAAAAAGAACAGATACAGCAGCGTGAGGAAGAGAGTGAGTACTGGGGAGGGAATTGTAGAAGTAAATTTGGTGGTCACATTAAGTTTCATTGAGAAGGTGACAGCTGAGCAAAGACTTGAAAAAGGGGAAAATGAGCCATGAGACTACATGGGAAAGAGGGTGCCAGGCAGACGGAACCAGTAGAGCAAAGGCTTTACGGCGGCAGTATGGCTGGGATATTTAAAGAACAGTGAGGAGGCCAGGATGACTAGATCAGAGGGAACAGGAACAAAAGGGGGGAACAGAGAGATGAGGTCAGAGAGGAAAGGTGAGGCCATTTCACACAGGGCATTGTAGGGCATTGTAAAGGTTTTGGCTTTTACTCTGAGTGAAATGGAGAGCCATTGTTGAGTATTTAGAAGTGACATAATCTGACTTACGATTTTGAAGGAACACATTGTCTTCTCTGACAAGAACAAATTCTATGTGGGCCGCCATGTGTAAGTAAGGAGACTTGTACGGAGGTTACTGAAGGAACTGAGGCCAGAGGCTGTGTTGGCATCGGCCATGTGATGGGCACAGTGGAATTAGTAAGAATGGAGGACTTCCAGCTGGAAATTGAAGGTTGATACAACAGAGTTTTCTCATGCAGAAAATGTGAAAGAAAGAAAGAAAGGAAGAAAGGAGCCAATGGTGACTCCAACATTTCTGTCCTGAGCAACTAGAACAATAGAGTGGTTATCACCTGATATAGGTAGGGTGTGGAACAGCTTGAGAGAAGATCAGAAGCTCCATTTTAGACCTGTTTTGAGACTAATAGTAGATGTTCCAGTAGAGATGTCACGTAGTCAGCTATTTCTATGAGCCTGGAGTTTGAGGGAGTGTTCTGGAATGGAAATATCAATATGCTTTGCTTATCGGTTTCATTGGTTCCTCCTAAAACCCCTCCAGGTAGGTAGAATTCCCTCTAGTTTGTCCCAAAGTGGTTGCGACTTACCCTCAATCACATAATTAAGAAGGGACTAAATGAAATTTTGAGTTCAAAATCCCAGGCTTTCTTTTTTTAAGAGAAATATCTTTATTAAAGCAATTTTCATCAAAAGTGTAACATATTAATATGTATTAAATAATGTTTTCTTCGTCATCACTACTAAGTATCATTAACCAAGGGCATTTTCTTTTTCTTTTGAATTAAAGTTTATTGGGGTGACAATTGTTAGTAAAGTTACATAGATTTCAGGTGTACAATTCTGTACCACATCATCTATAAATCACATTGTGTATTCACCATCCAGAGTCAGTTCTCCTTCCTTCACCATATATTTGATCCCCTTTGCCCTCATCTACCACCCCCGGCCCCTTTACCCTCTGGTAACCACTAAACTACTGTCTTGAAAAGTAATCCTTTAAGAGAAATTAGTTCCCTTTTTCTTCTCCCTTTATTCTTTTAGTTTTATGCCTGTAATCCAGTTTGTGGTAAGCTCTATATAGAATCATAGAAGTATAAACGTAGAAAGAAGTACACAAATCTTGCCTCCCTCCTAACAACTTGGTTAGGATTGAAGACAATCAGGAGACACTTGAAGCTGTTCAACCCAAAATGGGGACTTAGAAAGGATGGACTAGAGGCAATAGGAAGGGAACTCAAAGAAAAAAAGGGAGTTGACAGAGTAGGACACTGACAGTCATGAGAAAATTAGGCATACAAGATGTACCAATAGAGTAGACCCCAGCCCTCCCAGACCCCTCTCCCCTTTCACTACGAGTGAATTCAATGACATATGTCTCCCAATGGTGCATCGTGACAGTCTCAGTTCATGTTTTGTCCTCTGTTAGAGTCTGAGCGCCTTGAGTACTAGGACACCTTCTGTGTCTTATTCACCTTTGTAACTCCAGCCTCCTGTCTATTGTCTGGCTTGTAGTACATGTAAGATGGACCCATAGATAAATGGATGACTAAACTGCTACATATGCAAGAATGTGGGCCTAGAGTTTCCTAAGGGGACATTCTGGAAAGAAGAAATAATTTGAGTGAAAATTAAGCATCTTGTTATTCTACTTCAACATGAAGAGTAGCAGATTTCTGTGGACATATATTTGCATATCTTTTTCTTAAATAGGCAGGCCAATTTACATACATTTTTATGTTCCATTCAAAGAAACTTGCTGTCAGTATGTAAATTACTCAGCACATTGAGTTCTCCTTATCCTTTTTCAATTTTTCTCATTTTTACTTTTTCCTTTTTTATACTTAAATATGTATATTTTATGCAAATTACCTCCATATTCCAATAGTGACTTCTAATGGCCTATATTATTTTAAATGAACTATATAATTATATATGCATGCATATGTATAATGTATTTTCTGAACTTTTATTAATCAAAAAAGCCACGTCCTTATAATTTAGTATAAAATATTCTGACTTACAAAAGTTTCTTAACCTAGATGTCCATTATTTTTAGTATCACTATCACTGCTATAGTTGCTGCCACTGTATCTGCTTGTTTGAAAACAGAAGCGGTCACAGAACACAGGAGCCAGGCCACTTGGATTCAAATCCTGATTCTGCCACATGGTGACCTGGGGCACTGATTTAACCCATCGGAACACCGCCGTTTTAAAGTGGGGATAATAACAGAACCTATCTCTGAGGCTTGCTGTGAGGATTAAATGAGTCAATCTATGTTAAATCCTTAAAATAGTTTCTGGAACATTCTGGAACAGTAATTATAAGCATCACTCAGAAGTAGAGAGATGAGCATTTTGTGACCTCAGGGAGGTCCCATAATATCTCCAGGCTCCACTTTTATCATGTATAAAATAGGGATGTTTCATGCCTACTTTTCAGGTTGTAAGAATGAATGTGAAAATATACATCAAGTAGGGTCGGGCACTTAAAAGGTGCTCATGAAATAGTAATTTCCGCCCTAGTTTTAAAATTTTGTGCTTTGTTAATTATCTATGAAAAATATTACCTACACTGAGCCATGGAAACATCCTGACATCATTTCAATATATTTTTTTTAACTTTATTTTATTTTTTTTAAGGAGGGCGCAGCTCACAGTGGCCCATGCGGGGATGGAACCGGCAACCTTGGTGTTATTAGCACCGCGCTCTAACCAACTGAGCTAACCAGCCACCCCATTCAATCAATTGTTTTTAATGGAATATGCAAGTCGCATGATTAGTCTCTGCTTCCCAACTCGCCTCTGATTCTTCTTCGCTGTTTTTTACTTTGCTTTTATACCTTCTCAGGCTGAAAACAGCTATCTGATTTTACATGGTTCCAGGTACTCAGAGTGTGCAGGACTCAGGGAGGAGGGTATAATTTTCATCCTCATCGGATGTAAGGGAGCCTAGTAGATGCAAATGAGGTTGTGACTGTTTCCAGCCATTTTTCTTTCACAAAAGTGTCCCTCCAAGCTCCATTCATCAGGGCTGACATTTCAGGGCATGCGAGGAGAGCCACGGCCAGCTGCAGTTCACCCGAGTGTGATGCATTACTTATACTCAGAGCTGCAGTGTTCTTATCTGCAAAGTGGGGATGCCGTTAGCTACCTCGGGGTGTATAATGAGGATTAAATGTGATAGTGCAGTCAGTGTACTTAGCGTAGTGCTTGGCACAATCATGTTTGGGATGATGATGATGACGATGAATTTTTGATGGTTATGGGGTCCATAACCATCAAAAGCTTCGAATCTACACTGATGGCATCTTCACGAGCCCTTTCTACCGGTTCTGCTATTTAGAAAAACCTGCGTGTTGGGGTGTAAAGTCTGACTCCTACTGAAAAGTGAGAAAATCCCTCATTATGAGCTTCACAAGCTAAAGTTAAAAATAACCTTGCCAGTCAGGCTCAGGAAAGGCTCCCCAGAGAAGACACACTCCCTTCCCGCAAAACAGAAGCTCCTTCCAGGGGGCAGAGCTGGTCCATAATCAGCAGTCAAGCAGGGTACACGGTGGCTGTAATAGTTTCCTAGGGCAGGCGTAACACAGTACCACAAACGGGGTAGCTTAAGAAAACAGACATTTACCTTCTCACAGTTCTGGAGGCCAAGTCCAAAGCTGAGGTGTTCATGAAGCTGCATGCCCTCTGAAGTCTCCAGGAAAGAATGCCTCCTCATTTCTGCTGGTTGCCAGCAATCCTTGGCAGCCTTTGACTTGTCGATGTATGTCCAGTACCTACCTCCATCTCCACGTGGCCTTCTCCCTGTGTTTATCTCTGTGTCTCTGTTCCTCTTGGAAGGACACACAAGTCACAGGATATAGAGCCCACCCTCATCCAGTACGATCTCATCTTAACCATACATGTGCAAAAAAGCCTATTTCCAAATGAGGTCACATTGTGAGGTTCCATGAATTTTTTGTTTCAATTTTATTTTACTGTGGTAAGAACACTTGACATACTCGTACGAGATCTACCGGCTTAATTGTGCACCATTGTACACCAGGAAAGAGGGTGGGAGGTACGAGAGTCATAAACATAACTCTAAGAATGAGAGCGAAAGGGTCTCTGAGACAGTCTCCGTGCATTTAATGACGTATGTGATGCATCAGTAAGAAAGGTGACAGGAAACTTTCTGCAACCCACGGTAATGTCCTTGGCGGTGGTCTACCTGCAAGAACGGGTAAAATTTGTATGTGCAAAGGAGAAGGCACGTCAACATCCAGTGAGCAGCAGTAACATCTCTGCTACCAAAAAAAAATTAAATATTTACTTTGTAATTAGAATGTAAAATCATCTAATCCAATCACCTAATTTTATATACAGGGCCAAGAGAGAGGGCTCTCTTCCCCCAAATATTTAATTTCCAATTAATACCTTCTCACCCACAAAGATGTAAAGGAGAATGTATGGCCCTTGATATAGATAGCAAATTTTGAAAGTTATATAGGATTAAAGTAGCAAACTGCAATCATAAGTTAAGATGGTAGTTATAGGCCCAGTTCTCTCAATCACTGCAATAAATACAAGTTAACCATACTCACCCATTAAGAGACAGTGAATGACAGATTAGTTTTAAACAATAGAGGTATATGCTGTTTACGAAGATATAGAGATATGCAAAATAAAATGCATGTAAAGTTAAAAGTAACAAGAGCTTGTGTACTTTCTTCAGCCCAAGTGTTTCTCTACCTTTGCACGGTTCACATTTGAGACCAGATAATTCTTTGTCATAGATGGCTGTCCTCTACATCATAGGGTGCTCAGCAACATGTCTGAGCTCTACGCAGGAGATGGCAATGACATCCCCTGCCCCTGTTGGGAAAACCAAAAATATCATCAGATATGACCACATTCCCCTGGAGACGGGGCAACATTGTCCCCAGTTGAGAACCACTGATTTAAAGCCAGTTATTCCATTTCGTCGTTAGTAAGAAGGCAGTAATGATAGTATCTTTCCTCTGAGAAGATTCTGAGGATTTTATGAATACATCCATTAGAAGTTTGTAGAAAAATCCCTGGATGAGAATAAATGTTAAATGCATTTAAGTGACTGATGTTATTTCCATAGTAAAGGAGGAAGTGACAGTAACAGGAGTATGAAAGCTGAAGTATCTTCTAGTAGGTGCTACATTTTCAACTTAGATCCAAAGCAGCAAGTTGTCTTTTCCATAAAAAGGGAAATATATTCTTTTATTCAATAAATATTCAATAAGCTCTTACTCTGTAACAAAGACTCAGCTAGACTCTGGGAATAAAATAACAAATACTTGTAATCAGATCAGAAAAAGTGAAAAAATGAAGCCAACAGAGGGAAAAAAATACAAGCAGAAGAAGTTGGGGAGAGACAGGGAATAATAGAAAAGCCGAGAAATACAGAAAGATAGAGACGTAGGCAGACAAATCAATAGACAAAAGGAAATAGAGAAAAACAAGCAAAAGTCGCAACTAAGAACCATACGTGGTGCAGGCAAGTATTATAGTGCAGAGCATATCAAAGGGGTCTTCAGCTTCTAATAACAGCAGCATAAATGATCTACATTACTCTGTTTCAAAAATGCCTAACAATGCTAGAGAAGATAACACATAACACAAATAGTCTTCTAAATGTGTAGATGAGCATTCACCAAGGAAAGCTGTGGGGTGGGATAGCTCAACTAGCAAACCCTCGACTAGGATTTGACATCCATTCTTAGACAGATTCTAGGGCTTTGGGTGCAAAAGAGAAAAAGTTGAAACTGACACCTCTGCAAAGAAGAGAACTTTGAAAGCCTACACCCTAAGTAAAAATGTAGACTTGTAAAAACCACCCATAAGCCTAGGTAGCCATGTACCGCATGATACAATACACACACACACACACACACACACATACACACACATACACACACACCACTAACTGTCCTGGAATCCAGATGAAGTTTCGATGGGCTGTTGGCAGGATAGGTAGAGGATAGTGTAGGGAAACTTCTTTTCTTTGGCTTCACGTTTGTATGTAGAGGGGCTTCCTTCAGTGTAACTCTATTGCCCTCTCCTGATCCCTCATCTTTCCGTTTGAGGGATCTTATCTAACTGGGAGATTGGTAAATGAATTGGGCATATTTTACTTCAGCATTTGTCTTTCTTCTCTACCTTTTGGGATCTGCCAAGTCACAGAAAGCATGTTGGCTTGTTCAGACTGTAAGTTTTATAGAGATCTTCTGTGTTTATGACTAGACCGTAAGCCTTTCTAATATATTTATTATTCCTACTTACTGTTAACTATTTATTGGACCTCCTCAAACCCTAATATGAGTCGGCTGATCCTCAGGTTTGGGGGTTCAGTTTACTCTGCCCCATGGTTTAGCTACACAAAGCCCCACAAATTAAAATATAACATAACTTCAAATAGAAGATCTTCCTGAGATGTCTGAGAAAAACAAACAGAAAACAACCATGGAAGAATGCCCTACCATGCCAGGAATCACAGGATTCAGACGATAAAGCCCCACTGAAGATGATTTACACATCAAATAGACAACAATGACGACGATGATGATGGTGATAACAGAACTAACATTTTTGAGCAATTCTTATGTGCCAGGATCTTTCTAATTATTCTAAATATAACATTAATACATAGTATCTCAATAAAACAGGTTCTATTAATATGCTTATTTTACATTTGAGAAAAATCAGGCATAAAGTGTTTCTGTAACTAGTTCAAGACCAGTCAGCTAACAAATAGCAAAGCCGAGATTCAACCCTGTGTGTTCTGGCCCAGGTGTGTATTCTTAAGCCTTAACTGCTAAACTTCTTGTCTGTATAACAGGGAAACAAGCCATGGGCAATGTCAGAAGCCAAAACAAATTGGATTAGAACACTAAGCATTTCAAATAACAGAAACATAAAATTGAGACTATAAAAAATATGTTTTGAATGGTTATAGACACAAAAGAAGAAATTGGAAACCTAAGAATGCTTTGAAAGAATGGACACATAGAACTTCCATAAATGAACAAAACAGCCTTGAAATTGACTTCAGTGGACAAGTTAAAGAGCAAAGTAAACGCAACTAATTCCTCAGAGAAGACTGGGTAATGAAAAAATAGATCTGAGAATACCCATAATGCAGCAGAGAGAACAAAGGAATAGGAACTAGATAGATTGTGAGGTTCCAACTTATGTGTATTAGTAATTCCACAAAGAGAGGGCAGATAAAATGGAGAGAGGAAAGATATGATGTCTGAGAATCTTCCAGAATTGTAGAAAAACATAAATGTGCACATTAAAAATAACAAGTGATGTGTAGGATACATAAAAGTAAATCCAAATCTAGACATCTTGGTGAAAAATGCAGAAAACCCAAGATAAAGAAGAGACTTTAGAAGCGATCAGGGAGAACAAAGAGATTAGCTAAGGAAGAAGTCATATCAGACCAGCAGTAGGTTCTCTAACCAATAAATAATAAATTTAGATCATCAACATTTTGAGAGGAAATGACTGTCAACCTGGAATTCTATACCCACTTAAATTTCCATTCAAGAATGAGAGTGTCGTAAAGGAATTATAGGAGAAGACTTGAGTAGAGGTCACCTCTAAGAGACTCCTCCACTGAAAAACATACTAAAAGATATGCTTCATGAAGAAGGAAACTAAACCCAGGAGGAAGATATAGGCTGCAAAGGAGAATGATGAGTTTAAACAGACACATTTGTGGGTAAATGTAAACAATATAAATTAATTAGAAAACAATGATTTTGATCAATTTAGGTGTATACAAACAAGGCAAAGCTAACAATCTAAAAAGGAAGATTAAAGATAAATGTTTGGAAGAGTTAAAGAATTCTGGGTCCTTGCATCCCAAGGAGGGAATGAGAGCCACCAATGGCCGTAAACCGGGCTAAAGCATATTTAAAAACAGAAACAGTATATTGGAAAAAAAGTATATTGGAATCGTGATGACTTCTCTTAAAGCACACTTCATGTTTTTGCAGATTCAAAATAATTGTGATCCAGGAACATGGCATCTAAACAAAGAATGTCACTTTTTAAAGAAAAAAACCCACAGAGGTCAAAAGGTGTGTGAATCCCTAGAGGCCAGTGTCAGGCGTCATGGAACAGTGCCTTAGATTTGGAATATCCAGCCTCCCATATTCCAGGGCGTTGCCTAAATTGTGTTGCCAAGGGAAAAACTCCAAAGTTTCAGAGCCTTCACACAACACAAGTTTATTTCTCACGCTAACAATAATTTTGACTTTGAAAAGTATGTTGGATCACCACTGTCAGAGTGATAGAGCTGTCACATGTGGCCAGGAGGACACCAGGAACTGGGTTTGATCTATGGATACGGTACAGTGAAGGGTCCATTCTACGGGGAATTTTCTAACTTTACCTGTCCCAGATCTCATGAAGTAAACACTCTGCCTTCAGCCCCTTTGCAAACTTGGTGGGTTCAGTTCTCAAATTACACAAGGTCCATTGTGCCAGTCAGGCTGAAGACAGATAAAATCATTTTGATTTTGAACTTCTAGCCATTTGTGTGCCCAGGGCTATCCCTACTGGGACCTCTGCAAGCACAGGGTAAAACCAGGGATGTGAACAGAGGTAGCAGGCTTCTTCTGTGTCTGGGAAGCAGGATTTTAGATGGCAGAGTGAAATGGATGTGCGCGGCCTTCTTAGGATCTCCTTTCTCCCTTAAAATTGAAGTTTAAAAGGGCCAGACTTTTTAAAGAAGAACAATAAGAACAAAATACCTTTTAAAACTTGTTTCTCTGCCTACAGAGTTCTGTGTATGATTTCTGGAATGGGCTATCCTTTTTTTCCATGGTATTCAGAGCACCTGGTCAGAAGGGGTGCACTAGTTCAGTTCATCTTCCTGGAGGGGCCCCAGGGTCATCAGGACACATACAGAGAAAAGATAGAGTGGAGGCTGAACCCAGAATCCCAATCAGGCTGCCCCAAGAACCCTGTTTTCTCCTTTTATCCCCACCCCTGGAGTCATCTTAAAGGTTATGTGAGTGCTAGCATTTCACTCCTGTTGGGTTGCCTGACCCCTCCATAAATCAGTACTTTTGACTCTCTGGGAAGTATGGCTGATGCGTCCCAAATTGCCCTTTCTCTGTCCCCATTCAACAGTTACCTGGCATTCGACTTCCCATCATCTGTAAGATTGTTTTTTTCTAGGCAGCAACATTCTCTCTTGTCAATAGCTAGGAGGAGCGGAACATTAATGAACATGAACCAGTAATTCTCTCTGTGCCTCTCCTCCTTACTGGAAAGTGGATGAATTGGCCGAGATGACTGCCAGCGTCTCTGTGGACATCACCACTGTGGGCTTCCAGGTCTTTGGGAGACTCCCCATGTAATCAACCACCCGATTTCTGGAGGTTGGCTCACACTTCATCATTCCTTTCCACAGTCCCTTACTGGATCGAGAAATCCCGAATGACAACAATAATAATAACTACCATCGATTTCGCACCTGCTCTGTTCTTTGAATTGTACACAACACAGTAATATACGAACTCCGATCTTTATAGCAACCCCACAATATGCAGGGAACTAACACAGCTCTACAGATGGGGAAACAGAATTGGAGAGGTTCAGTGACACTCCCAAAGCCACCCAGGAGCTAGATGTCAGAGTCAGAATTCAAACCCAGGTCCAGGGGCTCCTGGCACCACGCCTGTCAACTCTAACAGACAGCCTGTGGCCTCATGCATCTCAGTGTCCCCTGTGCCCAGCATATCTCCTGGAACAGACTGAGGGTAAAAGAAATACTTAATTAAATAAATAAAGTCAGAGTGATGTCGTCCCAGGAATTATAGGGGGAAGTGAATACCTGTGCTTTCTCACCACTGGACGTGTCCTGCCTTTGCGCCTCTGTTTTTGGGAGGCTAGCTTCAGTCTGCAGCTTTCAAAGCTCAGGCCAAGAGCCACCTCCACCCAAAACACATCCCTGATGGCTCTTAGCTGTCTGTCTTTCTCCTGCTCCTGAAATCATTCAGTATGTGTTACAGATACATCGTGCATATAACATATTTGACATATGGGGTGTTAATCCCATTGTCCTGGAAAGAGCACCCCCTGAGAGGAAGTGTGAAATCCAGGTCAAGTGCAGATTCTGACCCTCCCTGGCAGCATGGACTTGAGGATCCAAGAGAGTCTCAGTCTTGGTGCTTTCCCTGCAGAACAGGAATCACATATGCCCTGGCCCCCTCACTAGTCGGATGGAGGACAAACTCAACGTGAAGTCAGCCATACTCAACCCTTAGCCTGAGGTGCCTGCCATAGAGTATGCTCTCAGTGATGATTCAGTGTGAGGTGGCAGCTGTTCTTTTCAAGTACAGTGCCAACTTACAGTACTGTTAGTGAGATGATCATAAGCTTTGTGCCTCCACGAAATATACGCAGGCCCTGAGAACGCAGGCTCTGGCTTCTTTTTTTCATCACAGCCTACGTGCAGACATTCATCATCTTTCACCTATATTACTGAAATAGCTGTTTACTGTATATTTTTTTTCCTTTTTGACTTTTTTTTCTCTATCCTTCACAATCAACCAAACGGATCTATGTCCATCCCCTGAAAAAAGCCACCAGGCTCCACCATTGCTTGAAAGACAAACTCCTTGCCCTATCATATAAGGTTTTCCATGACCGTGAACTTCTCACCCAGCCACCTCTCCTGCCACTAACACACTTCAAATTCTGTGGTCCACCCCCTTAAGGTTTATCTTATATGATGCCCCTTGAACGTAGGATTCTGGACCAGTACCCTAAACTGGCCACTGGCCTCGTCTTCTGTAGCTCACTATACCCTGGGGCTGCTCCCCCAGGGGAGACAGGTGCCATCAATTCTGATCAAGCCAAAGTTGCCTGCCGTTCCCCAAGCATATAGAATGACCTGGAATGTTCTTCCCCCTCAACTTCTTCATCGTAAAACGTCCGACTTCATCTTCCAGGACCTGCTCAAATATCACTTTCTCGGGAATGTATTTCTGGCTCTCTCTGGCAGAATCAATTGAGCACTGAGCGTTCCATCAATATCTGGAACTCACTTTGACTAGAACACTTGTCATATTATATTGTGGATATTTGATGCGTGTTTTCTCCACCCCAGTATCTATACTTTGAGCCCCTAGAAGGCAGAAACTTCTGCTTCATCTTTGCCAGTTCCTGACACATAGAAAGTATTTTAAAAATATTATAAAGTTCAGAGGCAAATAAGGTAAGCAACTTTATTTAATCAGAGACCTCGCCCAACAACTGCACATACGGAATGTTTCTGTCCAAAGGTAATTGGTGCTACTATTAAAAATCATCAGAAGGGAAAATAACCGTAGTGAGAATGAGGAAGGCTGGAATAAAAGTCAGAATAATATGGGTATGATAAAAACGGTAGTGACTACGCAATGAAATTTCTAATGAAATGAGCAATCGATTTAAATTAGGAACTATTCACAAAAAAAATATGAGAGTAAGTTGGGAAACAGTTACGAGGAGCTTATGTGGGAATCAGATCTTGTCAGTTTTCATATTTAAGAATGACAGCTCTCAGAACATGAATGGGGACCTAAAAGTTCATGACGTAGAAACATAAGTGCAGCCGGCTGGACACTCACCCATAGTTGTTGACTGATTGTCATTTAAAACATGTGACATGGGGCGGGGGGCGGGGAGGGGGGTCGTGTTTAGTGTGTGCTATTGCGTGCGTATTATCTGCTTTGCCCAAGTCAACAACAAATGTTCCAAGAATCACTCTGAAAATATTCCTTTCTTAAATACTTTATAAAATGACTTATCAGCCATTCATTTTGTCAGCACAATCATATTAATTAATCAATATTGTTTAGACATTGGGGAACTGAGTCAAAATCTGGCAGACTTGGGTTTCAATCCTGTCTCTGCTACCAGCTCATTTTCCTCCCAGGGTCTCAGTTTACCTTCTTGCACCAGATGAACAAAAGTTAATGTATATTAAGTGCTTAATATGTTCTGGGCACTCATCTAAGCACTTTATGCATTAAATTGTGCAAACTTCATAACACTCTAAGAGGTAGTTACTACTGTATCTGCATTTTTCAGGTGAGGAAAGTGGGCATTGAGAGGTTAATCAGCTCCCCAAAATCACACAAACTAGGAATAGAGGAAGCAGGATTTTTAACCAGCTCATTTAGCTCCAGAGTCCCTGCACATAAGTTCCAGTGGCACCCAGGGCAGGACAGTGGAGCGATCTGCCCTGGGTGAAGGCAATAAGGAAATGCGTTGTCTTAAAGAATTTTAAAATGATGATAAGATACCTCACTAGACATCAGTCTGCTTTTATTATCACCAGCCACTTGCAATTCTGAACAATGTCAGTGAGAAAATACACATTCCCCCTAATTATTTGTTCTTCCAAGTCACAAAAATTGCTGTAACTACTGTGGAGTTTTACTAGCATGTATGCAAGCTTCCAATTGGCTCATTGATTGTCCATGAACGAAATGAAAGTTGATTCAAAGAACTTTCCTGACACAGGCTGACCCAGCTACACACATTGATTTTGCAAGTCAGTTCATAACGATTCGGAATCATTTTTTTTCGAGTGCAGTTATAGTTCGTATTTCCAACCCCTGTGGGAATACGTATTCCTATATTTAACAAACAGGTGAAAAATAAACAATGATGGCACGGTGATGGGAAAGATGTAGAAAAAGGTTTAGAGTTGCCTCAGTTCTGTCATTCTTTGTGACCACTCAGAGTGTTTATTTCCATTTGAAATTTTAAACCATGAAAACAGTGTGAAATGCAAGGTGTGATATTTTTATCAGGCAAGTACAAATTTTAGTCCAGACATGAAATATACTCATTTCATTTTCATGGTTATTAGTGAAAATAATCTGCCCTATAAAAGAAGGAGGTATCAAAACCAGATCTGCTTAGGTATCAATTATGCTAGATTTGTCACTGAGTTTTTAAGGACAAGTAGTCTCTCTAAATGTCCTATCTCATTGAAAAATGCCACGTTTCATGATTATATCAACCCCCGTTTTTCATATTTCTGAACTTAGGCAGCTCAGAGTACCTGAAATCCTTCTACACAATGAGGCGGGGAATAAATGAACAGTTAGTTTATACCAGGTCCCTCGGTCCTCTTCTTCCTTTATTCTGATGCTTCCTTCTCCACTGTGTTCCTCAGAAATGTGGCGGCCAGACCGCCGTGCGAGGCGAATGTTTCTTTGCAGCTTCGAGCCCAAAGTGCTCCGCAGCTTCATATCATCCCGATAAATCCTTGCCGTTTTCCCAGATGTACCGTGATCTTCCTCACCTCCTGTGTGTGCCTGTTCTTCCCTCCACCTGGAGAGACTTCTCCCACTTTTCTCCCTCTCTGATCCACCTTGTCAGCTGGAAAAATCCCACTCTTCCTTTAGGACTCACTTCATATGTTGGGGTCCCCTGCGCATACCTTCTTGACAGCGCTGGGCAAAGTCAATTGTTGTTTTCTTATCGAACACTTACGGCAATCTCCTGCTAGCTTGGCTACATATCAGCTTCCCCGTCTCCCGCCTTAAAGGTAACTTCTGGAGCTCAGGAATAACTTTCTTTGTATTTTTATACCTAAAAGACCCCAAAACAGCCTGTCCCCTAGTATGACCTTAATAAATATTTAGCTAATAAATTCAGGATCGAGGTCCAGTATTTTATGATTGCTTAGGTTGATGGCCCTAAAGAAGCACATGATATTTAAAACAATAAAGGAAATTATTTAAGCCGGGCCTTCCTAGAAAGCAGTCTGAGGCCAGTCAGAACTGCTAACTTTTAATGGGGCTGTAATGCCAGGGCACAGGAGAGAGGAACATAGGGAAGAGAGAGGGAAGCAGGGAAAACAAATACAGGTGAGGGTTACTAAACAGGTCCCTGTTTCAGCTGAAATTAAAGGGAGAGCGTTGATTGGTCATGGGGATGACCTAGAAAAGCCGAATGGGGCCACCATGTTTCACTGCCTCAGAAAGAAGAAGGGTGAGCAATTTATCTGCCAGCTCCTTTCTGGCTCCTGACTCTCACTGGTCCAAGTTTGTCCCATGGGCGCCAGCTCCACCATGATGCTTGGCTACGTGGCCTGTCCCCACCTCCCATGAGCCTCTTGGGAAACCAGAGCCTCTGGATCTGGTGAGGTCAACGTAGACTCTGTTGCTACCACAGTTCTCATCACTGAGGACTCCTTGGGGGCCATGCTGAAGTCTGGCTCTGTCCCTAGAGGAGGCAGTGGTAGGACACAGTGATGGAAGCAGCAATCTGGTTTTGCTGCTGTGGGGATGGTAAGAGCGAACGTCAGGGAAAGGGGAAATGACTGAGAACAGCAAGTATATACGTGGGATCCACTAGAACAATTGATAATGTGTAGCCGCTGAAATGTACTTAGCATTTATACTAGCTCAGACTCAATAGTGGGCCCTGGGGCCCCAACAGTGAGCCAAACAAAAAAACAAACAAAAATCCCACAGAAAACACTGTCCTTCTTCAAATGGTCTGGCAGGAAAAACAGACATTAAACAAATAACTGCCAAGTAAACTAAAAATAGCAAATGTGAAAAGCACAACCAAGAAAAACTTACACTATCTTCTCAGCGCCTGTGATAGTTGCTGACCAAATAAGGGGGAAAAATTCTCTCAGGATATAATCATGAAGTAGAAGTATTAAGAATGAAAAGGAGTGATCAAGATGAGGAGAAGGAAAATACAGACAGGGGGCAACAGCGGGAGGGAGTCCACTGGCAGTGAGCGGCTGGTGCTTAGAGAATGGGATAAGAGGTGACGATTGGCCAGGTGATGATGGAGAGATGGATGGAGTCTGGGTCGAGGGACGCCTTGGAGTCCATACTGGGGATTTGTGTCTTAACCAGAAGAGCAATAGGAAGCTACCAGAGGAGATTCGCAGATTTGGTGTGCATTAAATTGTTGAGCGGTCAGCACTGCCAGCAGAGCATGCTGACAGTGCGTGGAGAAGAGGATAAACAAAAGAGAGAGGATGCAGGGACACAAATTAAGAAGCTATTGGAGCTTGGGCTGAGGAAGTGACAGTGGAGTTGAAATAAAAAGTGGAAAGATTTGAGAGATGTTTGGCTATGACAAGACATCTTACAACAGCAGATGAGACAAAGCTGGACAAGTATTGTAGTTGCATGTTATTATACAATAACCCTAGTTTTACACCAACCTCACATGTCCCGAAAACGGGGGCTTATGCATGGCTTGAATTATGTTTCTTCTGAGTACATCACTCTTCCCCAGATGATGTGCATTTTTATACCCTCTTCTGAGACCTGGCGAGGCACTCTTTCCTATCAGCCAGGTATTCCACTACTCAACAAGACGTCATCTACAAAAGGAGGGATTATTCTTTCATCTCCTTTCCTAATGTTTAGTAATCTATTAAGATGAATGCCTGAACAGACACTTTTCCCAAGAAGACATACAAATGGCCAACAGACACGAAAAGATGCTCAACTTCACTAGCCAGTGAGGAGATGCAAATGAAACCCACAATGCGATACCACCCCACACCTGTTAGAACAGCTATTAAAATAAGACAAGAAATAACAAGTGTTGGAGAGGATGTGGAGAAAAAGGAACCTTCAAACACAGCTGGTGGGAATGGAAATTGGTACAGCACTATGGAAAACAGTATGGAGATTCCTCAAAACATAGAATTACCATATGACCCAGCATATGGTATATCTACCTGAAAGTTTTGAAAACATTTATTTGTAAAGATATATATACATCTATGTTCATTGCAGTGTTATTCACAGTGGCCAAGACATGGAAACAACCTATGTATCCTTTGATGGATGATTGGATAAAAAAGATGTGGTACATATATACAATGGAATATTACTCAGCCATAAGAAAGGATGAAATACTGCTATTTGCAACAACATGGATGGATCTTGAGACTATCATGCTAAGTGAAATAAGTCAGACGGAAAAGGGCAAGAACCATACGATTTCACTCATGTGGGATATAAAACCGAAAACAACAAACAAACAAAAAATAAACTCATAGACACAGACAACAGTATAGTGGTTACCAGAGGAGAAAGGGGTTGAGGGAGGATGAAGAGGATAAAGGGGGTCAAATATATGGTGACAGAAGGAGAATAGACTTTGGGTGGTGAGCACACAAGTGCAATATACAGATGATGTATTACAGAATTGTACACTTGAAACTTATATGTTATTAACCAATGTCACCTCGATAAGTTTAAAAAATAAAAGGATGGTTATCCGACTCAAAAAAAAAACAAAAACAGACGGATGCCTGCATGAATTTCTGGGATTATACACTTAAAAAAAAAAAAAAAATGGTAAGCATATTAATAATAACCAACATTTTAATTTTCTAGTGTGGATGGAGAGAGTGAACTCTCTTCTTGAGAAACTTTGTCCGGGTCTTCAAAGTCCAGGACAGGAGGCCAAAGAGACGGGCCATTCACAGTCTGCAGAAAGGTAAGCAAGATTCTTCACTTCACTGCTTCTTTGTCCTCGTCTTTACAAAGACAGAACACAGCCTGCACTATTCACCAAGTTGTGGTGCAAGCCAGTGAGAGTTCTCTTTTCAAATAAACTGTAAGTCACTTATAACAAGTAATCATTATTATTTTTATTACCACATTATTATTACCACAATAGGAAATTGTAAAAGGACAATTGAGTGTAGTACAATGCAGTATCATTTGGGATTTCTTTTTTTTGTTTTACTGTAGCAGGAAATATGATACTTAAATGCTGGGAGTAGAGAAAAATTTAGTAATGCTGGTAATAGAGAAAAATTCATTAAGTTTTCTTATAAAATATAATTCTGATAATGAAAGATTAAAATACCAAGTATTGTGAAAGATACTAAATATTCAACTGTATGAAACATCCAAAAAAATCCCATCAAAATTCTAATAGGCAACTTTCTTCTTATAATAACTTTCATTTTAGAGTGGATTTTACGCTTGAATTGGCCACATGCAATTTCTGATTAATATTTTTTAATGAAACTCTTTCAAACTTTTAATAGTCACCACAACTGAAAACTGTCTTTGTACGACAAGGTGATAATAAAATGTAAAACCATTTTACAACCACTCAAAATTTGCAACAGCTGAAATTAAATTTACAGCATCTGAAAGGTCTTCCATTGACAAACGTATTGAAATTTCTTGTGATAATGTGAATGGACCTCAAACGCAATCAAATATTTTTAAATAGAGTATTTCAAAACAATGCAGGAGTTCTCATTGGAGAACATGCATGAATTGTTAAGGCAATTATCATTCTACAACTAGTTTGAACTAAAAGAGTATGAAAGAACTATCATTAAAAGAGCATGTCAACAGCAAGTCAAACAGAAGCATCCAATCATTGTGAAAACAGAGACCGTGGCCGGGCCCCTGGAGCTGTGGCTTGAGGACGTTGGAGACGTTGCCTCCCCACTTTTCCATCACTCCCCTGACCTGGGCTGCAGGCTGTGCTTCTAGGGCACCTGGACATGGATTTCTCCCTCAACTCTGCAGATGCCTGGTCCTCAAAAGGCGGAAAAGTGCTCCGTGGCTCAGGCTCCCCTGGCCATGTTTCACTGTAAACAGTCGAACAGGAAGAACCACATGTTGCTTATTCTGGTGGCCTTGACCTCAGTCGTTAGTCCCCACTCTTCATGCAGAAGCTCCCATGAGTCTCTGAAGCCAGGGATCACAGGATCCTGGCACCCACAGCGATCAGTATGACAAAGGGGCCCCAGTGACCCACGCCATTCAAACCATGTTCTGGAAAACTCTAGTGAAAGAACCTCTTCCACCCTCAGTAAGAGGAAGGGCAAGGGTATGTGGATCTGGGGAACCTGCAGACCTGGTGTCCGTACTCATGTGTACTGGCATTCCCGAATGGATGGTTATTGGTCCAGATTACCAACAGGCCCCGGTGCTTCCCCAGGTATCTTATCTGTTCTGCAGTGGAATACAGCTCTCTCTTCTGAGCAATGTGGTCATTTTAACTAGCTTTTAAATCTAAAGGTGAACCTGAGGCAACAGAGCATTTTATATGTAGGTTGAAAATAATGGCTAATGGTGCACTTGCATCCACATGGCACTTCAGACAATAACGCTCATTCATATCCCACAGCTCTTGTCAGGTCAACATAATTCAACTGGTGGCTTTTGTTTGGTTGAGCAATCATCAAGGAGAAATCATGATTCATTGCAAATCCTATTAGTGATATCTGTTAAAAGTGGTTCAATATTTCTCTGAAAGGGAGAAACCGTCTCTACTTCCTTTTTAAAAAAATTCTTTATGCACAGGAAAAACTTTAAAATATGAATCCGAAGAACTACATTTATCAATTATCTTACATGTGGCCTTAGCTATGTCACTTAAAGTCTGTGATTCAGTTTTCCACCTATAAACCAAAGACATGCACCGAAAGTACCTATGTGGTCACATAACTCTAAAGTTCTAGAATTTTACATTTGATTTATCTCTTTACATTGCTCAGTTGATTAGAACTATTTTGCTCAGGAACTGTGTGTCTTCCCAGATATAAAATTTCATTCAGATTGTCATTGAAAGTCAAGAAAATCAAATAATGGAGTAAAAAAGACGCAAACTTTAGGTAACATGAGCAGGCATATTTCTTTGCATCCTGGGATATTTGCAATATAGTCAGTGCTCACTAGGTACTGGGTGAATTAAAAGGATCCTTGCTAAATGCATAATCTTGCTTGATTAATTTGGGAGGTTTTTGCTTTTTCTTACATGCATATATTTGTTTTTGCTCTTGTTTTCGGAAAAGGACTTCTTTGCTTGAACGTCTCAGTACTAATGCTGGGTGACATATAAGAATTGAGGGGGTCCCATCATGGATAAAATCACCAGAAAATCTCTTTCTTGGTTCATGATAGCTTCAGCCGAAACCTTCAGCATAGGGCACAGAGCTGTCTTCCCAGGGAACCAGTCGATCATTGGTCCATTCATTTTTCCCAGGAACATTTGTTAGGTATCTACTACGAGCCAGGTCCGTACACTTAGTGCAAAGGATATGGTGATAAATAAGAAGCACAGTTGTCCAGTTTTCAGGGAGCTATGTTCTGAAGGGAAAAGGGAAAAAATATGTGACCCTGTAAGTGACCAAGAAATTTTTCAGATAGTATTAAGTGTTATGAAGAAAAAAATATAATATAATTGGGAATAAAAGGATGAGGAACATTGGGGTGAAGAGGGACAACATCTTAGGGCAGATCAGATGGCAAAATAAAGGCGGTCGGTGGGAGTTCGGGGGAACCAGAGACCAGCCAGAGGCGGGGTGACACAAATACCCTAACAGCTGGAAGGTCTGGGAGACCTTCAGGAGCCACGGAGGTCATTGTGGCCATAGAGTCCTGGGCAAGAGGGAAAGTGAAATGGGAAGCTGTGAAGTTCAGAGAACAGTATTCAGGTCTCAATGGGTTGCTCACTAGTTGTGTGGCATGAAAACACCTCACTTGGCCTCTTTGAACCTTGTCCAGTACGGGAGATGATATTTACCTCACAGGATTGCTACGAGTCCTGCATCCGTACCATTGGCGAGACTTCAGTACCGTCCTATGGTATATGAAATTGGAATTCCCTAACACAGCGTCCCGGGTGGTCTTCACCTGGGGTCTCCCTACCTCCCTAGCATCACTCGAGCAGCCTTTTAGTGCTGAGTAAATCAGCGGCTTTGTGAGCACAGGTGTTGGACACGAATGAATGAAGTTCCCAAGGTGGTTATGAGTTCCACTTTTAACATGTCGCTTGTCTAACTAACCTTGCGTGTCTGAAAGGATGTGGCTAGGAGATTCTCAAAGACTCATTTTCTGATTTCCCGTAAAGTGCTCAGTTTCCAATTTGTCTAAATTTCTTTAACTATATTTCAAGAGCTAATTGGGATGGGGAAAATAAAGACCTGCACATGCGGTCACACACACACATTCAACAACTATTTTGAAATGTCACAAGACATAAAGACCCGTAGTCGCCAGTGCTAACCACCATGTGTTCAGGATGGATGTGATTTGCCCGGTGTTCTGCTGTCTGGGCAGTAACATTGCCTTAAAGTTAGGGTTCAGGGCCATATATACGGAGGAGCTTCGTCACCTCCACCCAAAAGAGAATCCTACTCGTTCTGCCAGTAGACAATTAGTGATGTTGGGCAAATCAGTTAATTTTTCTGAAGCTCAATTTTGCAACTCTACTAATCAATAGCTTCAGAGCCATAATAACAAGACCAGCAGCAGCACCTTGAACCCATGGTCCCTTCTTTCTCAGCCTCTCAGACCAAGCTTCCCTTCGTCAAGTCTCAGTCTTAAACCCCTCACCCCTAGAGGAAATCGTTTTCTTCCTCAGCCAGATAAGAATAATCTTGCAAAGATTTACCTTGATGTTATTACATAGATGCACCTGACCCTCTTGAACTCTCTACTTCAGAATAGGTAGGAGTTTGCTTGATTTTTAAACACAGCTAAGTGTAGATTTGAACAGATATCACACTTGGATATCTATAAAAAGAAAATATCAGTGACATACATTAGGAAATACATCCCTGAAGCTTTCCAAGGGGTACTCTTCCAATTAACTTTTCAACTCAGAGTCATCAGTGCCCATGTTTTTCGGAAAATACCGTTTTCTGTGCCATCAAGAGCATTGAGCTGTGCAACATTTCATTTCTTAAGAGTACTCACTAACGTCTCCTGGATGTTCTTCCAAGCTGCTCACCCTCATTCTTCAAGTTTTCATTTAGGCACTTTACAGATCTTACCAGATACCGTCAACCAAAGATTTTGTGGACAACCTCATGGAAATATTTCAAAGGGTAGATTTGTGGTCCTTTGTCTGTTTGAGGGCCAGAGGCAGATGGGCCTCCTGGGCCGGGGCCCCCACTCCCAGCCCCCACTCCACTCCCAGTCAGTTTAGATAAAGTTGGGGAAGGTCTTAGACTCCTGGCACATGGAGAACTCATAACCAAATTCTGCCTTGGAGCCATCAGCCTCACCAGGAACTGAAGCCAAAGTACAAAGCTTTATTTATGATGACCTCCTTCCGATTTCATAGTCACACTGTCTAGACACTATTTATCGGCAGTCCCCCTGGGATTTGTAAGGAGTACACTCAAGTCTAATTAATCAATCTGACGAAAAGTATGTACAGTCGTTAGAGAGTAACCACAGCTTTAATGAAGACAAAAGGGCACCAGATGGCCCCTTTGATCGTAACTCGGGCTACTGCATCTCACCCCTCCCTGAGCTTCCCCTGTCTTGCCTGACTCCCCCAGCCCCCCTCATTTTCTATCATACCTCCAGGTGCCTTCTCTCCGGTGATTTCGTGGCAAGCATATGAACTTTAAAGCTTCTGAGGATACTATGTCCCATTTTTTGAATTATCCGAATGAATTGCTGTGTGAGCTTGATGAGGCCTCAGTTTTCTCATCTGTACTATGGGGGTAATGACATCTACCTTGGAGGGTCGTGTAGATTCAGTACAGTAACATATGTGGAAGTGCCAAGTTCACACTGAGTAAGTGCAGATTACCCTTCTTCCTCCTCTCCCTCTTGCCTGTCTCAATCTTCTTCTACTCTTCCTTCCTCTTTCCCTTCTGTATCTTCTTCCTTTCAAAACCTTTTTTTTTTTTTTTGACAGGACTTTATTGGGGAAACAGTGTGCACTTCCAGGACTTTTTTTTTCCAAGTCAAGTTGTTGTCCTTTCAGTCTTACTTGTGGAGGGCGCAGCTCAGCTCCAGGTCCAGTTGCCGTTGCTAGTTGCAGGGGGCGCAGCCCACCATCCCTTGTGGGAGTTGAACCGGCAACCTTGTGGTTGAGCAGATGTGCTCCAACCAACTGAGCCATCCAGGAGCTCAGCAGCAGCTCA